>NC_141146.1:141057840-141228674 GCF_053477565.2 Lygodium microphyllum
ATTCAAGTGCATGCAGTTGAATACATATTATGTTTGGTTAGGTGTGGCTTTCAAATGCAGTATGATTTATAGCAAGAGGGATACAATTCATCAAAATCAATATTTTATCATCAATAAGGATTCACACTTTTCTCTCTTTTCCTTGGACGATCCCTTTGTGGGAGAACTGTAGCACCTAGGAGATTTCTCGTACTCCTACCAACATGGCAAAAATTTGGTGCAAGATTTGAAGATTTCAAAATCACCAATGCATTCAGAAATCCTCAAAACACCTAAATTGAGATTTCCAAAGTTGGAGTCTAGATGAGGGAGAAATGAAAAATTTTGGCTTAAATGTGACTTGCTCTAGGTAAAAAATAATTGCCAAACTGCAGCACTAAGCATATTTAAGTAAATTTTGAGCACTGTAGTGTGATGTCCCATTGTGTGAGGACTCTCCTCAAAGGTGCCATGTGAGGCAAATTATTTTTCCTGACATGGTTGGATGTATAAAGTCCATGCTTGAGGTGTGCAAGTGACCTCTACTTATTGCCATGTTCTTTTTTCTTACATGCAAGAAACATGAAGGAGCTTCTTTTCATTACATGGATCAAACTCTCTACTTTCCTTCTCATCTCGCAAGTTTAAGAGGAGTTTAGTTTTTGTATTGTGTAAGTGTTTCGTAACTAGTTTAAGCACAATGAGTATTCTTCAGGGAATTCAATTATTATATTTTAGTGAATTTAATTCCTATGGGATTAACCTAGTATCATTGATGAGTCTTTCAAGTGAGTATCAAAATTTGTTTTGTATTTGGGTATAGCTTTGCTTGGATAATCTCACTTGGCACCAAATCAACAAGCATTCTCAAGCCTCTCTCTCTTCAAGCAAGCTATCTATCTATCAAGCCCATCTACCCTCCCTCAAACAAACAAAGCCTATCCCAGTCCCTCTCTCTCTAACTTTCAAGTCTCTCACTCTCTCTCTCAGGGCTCAAGCCTCTCACTATACCTCTCTCTCTCTCCTCTCCCCTACCCGGGTCCTGAACTTCCAGCTTTCAAGCTTGAAGCCTTGGCCCTTCATCAGCATCATGACTTGTGAGAAGGATGAGGCCTTCAATTTGCATGCCATCCATGTGGAGAGGGACACAAAGAAGTCCAACTCCCACAATTGGACGTGCAAGCATTAAGGAAAGCATTATAGAAGTGGTGCGACCCGACTTTTCCAACATCTTTCTAAGACTAGGGGGCAAGTTGCTTCATGCAAGGAAATCCCTCAAAGCATTGGACAAGATTATCACCAAAATGAAAGGTGGATCCACTAGAGGAGAAGAAAGTGGCGCATTAGCACCAACACCTATGGTTATTCACGAGGAAGCCTTGAATGTAAGCTTATCTTTGACCAAATCCCAAACCATGGGCAGTGGCGATTCGATATTTGTGTCTGGATCCGGCAAAAGGCAATGAGTGGAGGCTCATGGGGCATCCAAGAGGCAATCCTATCTCTCTTAAGCCGGTGGTCATGTGTGTGGATTGGTTGCCTTTCTTAGAGAAAGATCAATGACTTGCAAATGGTGAGTTTGCATGCAATGAGTGTAATCTTGTGTTCAATGTCCTAAAACAAGAGCAATGAAAGAAGATGGTAAAGGGCATTGCCAATGTAGTTCCATGCGAAGGATGGATCAATGTCACCTACAATGACAAGAGGACGAAGAAGATTGATGAAGAGGAGAGGATTGATAGAGACCTTAGTGCTATTCGGGCCGCATGGACAAAATATGATTGCTCCATTCTCATCAATGGATGGAGTGATCTTAAGAAACGGGGCATCAACATACTCGTATCATGTCCACTTAGCACCTACTTTTTGCAGGCCGTAGACACTGGCATGAGGGGAACGTAAACGACAAGCGCATTTATCTACCGTCATCTTTCAGATGACTTTATCGGGGTGTTGATGGCCTTGCTTCCAAGTTTGGCAACATGCCCTGTGAAACACCATTGCCATTGTTGCACAGCATCCATCTTCTGCTATGGATGGCGAGAGCCACTCTTGTGTGCAAGAAGCTTACAGCCAGCAATAATATGCCATCCAATTGGCGTGAGGTTAGATGCAATTCCTAGAATACCTCTCTTGTCATCTATAGCTAAACTTTGCTCTCTTATTCTAAATCGGCAAGCTCATTTGCCTTCAATCTTTGCAAATTAGATTGAGATTTGATGATAGAGCTTCACATTTGGCAAGCTATCATTGAGATATACACTTGTCACTGTCTTTTCAAATTTATTTCTTTCATAATTTTGAGTTAATGATCATGATTCATGATTCATAAAGCCTCGGCCCTCTCTCTATATCCCCCCCTCCCCAAGCCTTTTATTCTCTTAAAGGTTGATTCTTGAATCTTTCGAGGCTCAAGAGTTAACTCTCTCTTTCACTCTTTAAGCATTGTAATTTGTGATTGTAGGTGGACCCCTCAAATGTAGTGCAAGTTGTTAGCGATAATGCATCCAATTGTTTGCGCATGGGACGTTTACTTGAGGCCGAGTCTGCTACAATTGTGTAAACTCCATGTGCAAGTCATTGTTTTGACTTGCTCATGGAGAAAGCTCAAGTGGATGAAGAGGGTGGTCGACAGAGCTACATCAGCTGTCATCTTCTTCACGGTAAAGGTAAAAGTGCTTGCGATGTATTGCGAACATAGTACACTTGAGTTAAAGAAGCCTTTTTCAACTTGGTTTGCTTACATGTGGTTGTTGCTCAAGTGCTTTTATGAGGTGTAGTCCACCCTACACGAGATAGTGGTGCCCACTCTATGGAATGAGTGGGGTGAGCATGAGATAGAGGAGGCCAAAGCCATGCAACGCTTGTGTCTCAATGAGCAGTTTTGATAGAAAGTGTATGCCATTGTTATTGCCACGACTCTCTTTTATAGGGTGTTGCGTATGAGTGATTGTGAGGGGTTTATGATGGGCCTTCTTGTTCACTTATTTAGAGCAGCATTGGTGGAGGCAGAGGATTTTTCGGTGATCATAGACACAATGTGCACATGTTTTATAGATAGTGGAGAAGAGATGGACATGGATGCATAAGCCCATCCATGGTTTTGCAGCATTGGTACATCCGGCCTACAAGTTGCTAATGGTCATGGATGGTAGAGAGCTCTGTTTGGACGAGCTTGTATATTTGACTCGTATGGGCTCCATGCATGACCACAATGTAGTGCTAGAGGAGCTAGGATGCTATGCAGATCAAAGAGGGTATGTGGCATTTGCTTCTTCCACTTGTTGGAGGAGAGAGTCACTTGTGAAGTCTCTCTTTTGGCGACAAAATTTGGGATATGTGCTAGAGACTCTTAGCCCTTGGCTATGAGAGTTCTTGCTCAAGATTGCTCTTCGGGTGCACGTGAGAGAAACTAGAGTGCCTATTTTCTCATTTACACAAAGATTTGCAATTAGCTTAGCACATGATAGTTAGAGCGGCTAGTCTATTGCCGCACTAACTTACGTATGATGAGGGTTATGATGAGCATGGTTAGTCCAAAGCAGATAAACACTTACCCATAAAATTTAAATTAGGATTCATAAATTAAAAATGATAAGTCAAGTTTTAATTTGTTGTTTAGAACTTTATACTTTATAATTTAGTATTGACAATCTTATGTGCATTGTGTAGGTGAATGTGGATGTATTCAAGTTGATGGGCGATGCTCTTTTGAGTGTACATCAAGAGGTGGATGAGAAGGAGATGATCTTTGCGAAGCTCTATAGAGTGCTTATAGCAGTAGATACTTATGATACTTGCAGCTCTAGTAGCTCCCATCCCGTGCCTCATGATGACATCCCCCCTTGCCTACACACCCATTGCCTAGGCAGCCATCATTTGATGATGATGGTAACCTCATCAACGAGGTGAGTATGAGAGTATTTCACCATCTAATATTGAGGAGCATCTTTAGACTATCTTGATGAACACTGAGATGGTTCTGATGATGATAGTGATGCCTCATCATAGGCCTCTCTCTTTTTTGCATCATTGTATCCACCATATTCCATGTATGTACTAGTTGCATCACATGTTGGGCATGTGATCACGAGGGCCTAGCATATGCCAATTTTGACTTTTAACCTCCAGCATTCATTTTAGTTTGTAATGGCATTTCCACTTTAAACATGTGGTTTATTATTTATAGTTTTAAAAAAAATCAAGTTAAAATTTTTATTTTGCACTGATATGGTACCGTACCTTATAAAATCTTAGGGTACCATTTAGTACCATATTTTATCGTATCATAATTCTTCACCATGGCTGTACTTTGCTGAAAATAGAGAAAACTAGCAGTAAAAGTGGGGAAAACCAGCTAAAACCAGTGTGGATAGCAAAGGATGAAGAGAGGAGTGGGATCGCTTGCTGTAAATAGTGAAAAACAGTGGCAAATAGTGTGAATAGGCAAGAAAAAGGATTGGGCAGCTGAAGGATGAGGGATGTAGGGTTTTAGGGTTGTAGACAGTAGTAGATGTAAAAGGGGGAAAGCAAATAGCAGCTAAGGAGAGTGATTAGCTTAGAAAGAGGGTGGGGAGCAAAGGAAAATAGGCAGAATGAGCACGCAAAGAGGTGGAATGAGCAAGTTGTCACGAAAGTGGGGTAAAAGCTTGCTTGCCCGAAATGGTGTTTGGGCAACTATGGCGTAGTTGAAGAAGTACTAGTGATGATCCAAGAAATGTGTTTTGCAACGCATTTGTGGTTGGAGAACTACCTTAGATCAAAGTATCTTACACACTTTGATTGGTATACTACGGTTGTGAATGCAAAAAGCCTTATATGTTTGGGAATTCAACTGACTTTGGCCACATCTCGACAACCAGTAGCAAGAGCTTTGATTGGAGCAAGGTAATGATGGAGTCCTAGTTGCTGAACACACTGTAGTGCCCATAATGGAAGCCACCTAGGAAGTAGATGAGTGCCTTATCGAACTCAAAGGAGGAGGTATTTTTAATAGACTCAAGTCATATCAGCAAGTAGCTAGTTGCAATATGGTGCAAATAGCACGAGTCGAGGAGAGCTGGAGTCCTCCATAGGCCTTTGAGCAACAAATCATACAAGATGAAGAAGAAACTAGTGGTTAGTCTAGATGAGCCACATCTTCATCGAAACCCAAGAAAAAAGAGTTGTCTTATCAAGCAAGAGCCAAGGGCATAGCTAAAGGTTAAACAAAGAAAGGATAAGTTCAAAATTAGTTGGACAAACAAGAGCAAGGCTACAATTAAACCAACTCTAGTGACATAGGTGTAAAAGAAATACCCTAACACAGAAACATAAATAGAAACCGTACGACAAATCACAGACTGGTAAAATAACATAGTTAGGGTTAGGGTAACTCAGAGACAATGAACACAATGAATGAATGAAGTGATATGACTATTAAATATACCATGCTCATGCAGCAAACACACTATGCAGTGAATGAATACTATACCTCGAACTCCTGTATCTCAAGGATCAGGGCAGGGGTAATGAGCTGGAGAGTGTGTCGTACTCTCAATGGATCTCGAATCGTAGCAAGGCAGCCTCCAGATGTCGAACACCAGCAAACATAGCAGTAAGAAGCTAGATCTGATGCAAACAACAGTGAGGAGATAGAAAGACTAAAAACACAGGCAAGACAGCAATTACTTGGTTGGAATTAGCTCAAAACTACGTGAAGAGGGCTGGAAATCAAGCGCCAACCGATGGAGACAGCAATGGACAGCTTCGGCTGAGATGTCCTCCGCGAACGGGGTGTGGGCAGCAAGCTGAAACACTTGAAATCTACAAAAACGAGATTGAGGGTTGAATGGAGGGCAGCAAAAGTTTGGGCCCTCCTAAGTGGGTTTGTGCTTATGGGACACAGAAACTCTCTAGGATCGTGTTTCTTTTAAATAAACAAGGTTTCTTCATTAATTAAGCATGTTTTGGGGCTGTTAAGTACATCTAATGGATTTTTAGCTCAATACCCCCCTCTCAGGCCCAACAACAGTGCCATGAGAATAGAGGCCAGCCAAGCCCTTGCTTTGTTTATCTTTTACCCCAAGGCGTCCTACCCTAAAGCAACCAGAGCATCGAACAAAGGGTGCGTATCGGTTGCCCAATGGCCTACTAAGACTACAGAGGCAATGATTATCTTACCAAGGGAGCCCAAGTGATCACCCTAGAGAGGATAGGGCATTGGACAAAGGGTACACGTCGGCTGCCCAGTGGCCTACCAAGCCCTACAAAGGCGGATGGAATCAGCTATGGACTTTTTTTTTTTTTTTTTTGGTTTTTAAAGGGATTTTTAGGTTTGATAGATTAAGCATTAAGTGAGGGTGAAACATAAACAGAAACTGTACAACAAAGCATAGACTGATAAAAGAACACAGTTAGGGTTAGGGTAACTCAGAGATGATGAACACAGTGAATGAATGAAGTAATATGACTACTGAATATACGATGCTCATGTAGCTAACACACTATGCAGTGAATGAATATTGTACCTTGAACTCCTGTATCTCAAGGATCAGGGCAGGGGTAATGAGCTAGAGAGTGTGTCGTACTCTGAACGGATCGCGAATCGCAGCAAAGCAACCTCTGGATTTCAAACATGAGTAAACGTAGCAGTGAGAAGCTGGATCTACTGCAGACAACGGTGAGAGAGAAAGACTAAGAACGCAGGAACCAGGTGAGAGAAAGACTAAAAACGCAAGCAGGACAGCGTGCAGGAGAGGACTAAAAACGGAGATGGCAAGTGAGAGAAAGACTAAAAACGTAGGCAGGACAGCCTATAGGAGAGAGAAAGACTGAAAACGCAGGTAGGACAGCCTGTAGGAGAGAGAAAACTGCCAAACATAGGCAGAACAGCCTGGTGACAGCCTATAGCAGCTGGCTCAGGGTTGTGATGACGTGGCAGGCTGTACGGCAGCAGGTCTGTGCAGGAACAGCAGTTGCCTAACTGGAATCAGCTCCAAACTGCGTGAAGAGGGTTGGAAATCAGACGCCAATTGATGTAGACAGCAATGGACAGCTTAAATAAGGTTTCTTCATTTATTAAGCATGTTTTGGGGTTGTTTAAGTAAAGCTAATGCATTTTTAGCTCGATATCCCCTCTCAGGCCCAACAATGGTGCCATGAGAATAGAGGCCAGCCGAGCCCTTTCTTTGTTTATCTTTTACCCCAAGGCATCCCACCCTGAAGCAGCCAGAGCATCGGACAAAGGGTGTGTGTCGGCTGCCCAGTGGCCTACTAAGAGTACAGAGGCAATGGTTATCTTACCAAGGGAGCCCAAGTGATTACCCTAGAGAGGATAGGGCATGGGACAAAGGGTGCACGTCAGCTGCCCATTGGCCTACCAAACCCTACAAAGGCGGATGGAACCAACTATGGTTTTTTTTTTTTTTTTGGCGGCTTCTACTCTTGATAGTGACAGTGATGACGCTTACAATTTTTTTTTTGGGCGGCTTCTACTCTTGATAGTGACAGTGATGATGCTTATAGTTTTTTTTAGACATTACATTCATTTATTCTTTTGTATTGTATTATGGACATTTGTTTCTTCATCCGCACTGTCAGAATGACATGATTGTAAAAGGGCACTTGGACAAGTGCACTTGGACATGATTCTCTTTACAAGTCGTTGTACTAGTGGGAGAGTTCGTGAATTGCTTTGGTAGATCTTGCGGTTTTTCCTGCTCCTTAGCGTTAGACTCCCTAGTTTGCCTCTTTCTTTCCTTGTTCACCCGTGTGCGCCTTAGGTGGATTGGTATGTCCCTCTTGGTGCGTTTGGTCTTAAGCGGTCAGGGTAACTCTGTGTCTGGTTTCAGAGCATTTTAACATATACCTCTTGAGAGAAATAAGGTAGTTAGTGACGTGTGAGTTCTTGCTCATGTTAAGGTAGGTAGGCTGTGGTGTCGCTTTTGTGCCGTATGTTTTGAGCGTTTATCCTCGAAAGTCCAGTAAAACCTAATGGCTTCCTCTCAACAAGTTGGTAATATGTTTAGTTCTGCATTCAAGACATTGTCAAAGCGCTACAAATGGCTAGGCAACTCTACAATTATTGTGGATGAAGCACATCCGAGCTCCAAATGGATCCTCCCAAAGATAGGTGCAGCACACATTTATGGTGAGAATCAGTTATTCAAATTCAAAGCTTCTGTTGGGTATTTGACTCAGGCCTCACTTACGTCTACGCTCATATGGGAGTGTCGGGAATCAGTAGGACACTGGGGCACTTTTTATTCTCGGTAAGAGAGGTTTTTTCCCCCAGACTTATAGTCTTATTGTCGTATGTGCTTATGTGCTTATGTTACACACTTATGGGCACTTAGTGTGTGTCGGGTGTGAACACCCCCTACAACCCTAAGGTTTAAGGGTTGTACTTTGTACTTTCTGGTTACACTCTTTCAGTCTATTCTCTTGGGTGTCGTGCTTCACTCTGTCTCTCACTCTCACACTGTCTACTGAATCTCAGCTGCACCTCGATCCTTCCATCTCACATTTGGTATAAGAGCAGTCTGCAGTCTGCAGACTGAAGCTCCCACTGTCTGCAGCCCCCGCCAGTTCTCAGATCTGCTCCAGGCTTTCAGCTCCAGCCGATAGCGCAGTTCGTCTGCCTACTCCTGCTTGTCAGGCAAGACCTGTGGCTCGTCACCAGTTCAGCAGCTCGACCTGCAGCTCATCTGCTCGCCAGCACCGCCTATGGTATCCAAGCGCAGCCTGCCTGTGGCATGCCACCTGTCTCTGCGCCTGTCCGTCCGCGAGCGCGCAGGTTCAGACGTCGCCTCCAGTCGCCAGCGTGCAGCCAGCAAGCCTGCTCGTCTTCAGCCTCCAGTCGCCAGCGTGTAGCTAGCGTGCCCGCTCGTCTTCAGCCTCCCGCTCGTCAGTCGCCAGCACGGTCAGTCGACAGCCTCCCGCTCGTCAGTCTCCAGCCTCCTGCTCGCCATCAGACGCCACGTCAGCAACCTGCGTCTCGTTCGCCCGCTCTGACAGCGACCTGCCACACTGCCCCGTCAGCCTGCAGTCCACGTCAGGTATTTTTTAACAAATTTTTTTATTTTTAGTCCAGAACAAAGTTCTGGAAGAGGAGGTTCATACGCGGCAGGCACAGCACAGGATACAGGTGTGCGATAAATTTGATGCAAATTTGTGGACTTATTCATCAGAAATTTTGGGGCTTTTGTGTATTTTGAGAACATATGAACTGCTGTTACAGTCACAGAAAGACTGTTTTGACAGACATTTTGGCAAAAATTTTGGGGATTTTGATATAACAGTGTTGTTGAGCACTGTTTGCACCTTGAGAAGCGTGCATTAAAAGACAGTTTTTGACAGAGTACGCCCTTGCACATTAATTGCAGAAGTGTGTTTGCTGCAATTTCTGGAAATTTGCAGATTTCCAGTCCATACTGCTTTGACATTGCTCATTTGTCTTTGGAAATTTGTCATCGTGGCAAATCAGGGAGGTGATGTCTTTACATATGTATCCAAGGAAGACAGATTGGACGGAAAAAATTATTCGCTATGGTCATTCATGATGAAGAATGTATTAGTGGCCAAGAATTTATGGGATTATGTCAGTGGAGAGGAAACTCGACCGGGAGTTGTAGCTCCCGTTACTCCTCCTCCCCATGGCGCACGTGGACAACGGGGACCTCAGCCCGCTCCACCTCAACCACTTCCTCCAAGAACTGCAGCTCAAAAAGCTTGGGATACACGTGATGCACAGGCCTTGTCGCTGATTGCTCTGGCAGTTCAGCGGTCCATCATCCCTCACATTCGTTCAGCATCTTCTTCACGAGATGCATGGTTGACTTTGGAGCATATGTTTGCAGGAAAGAATGAGACTCGAATCTCTTTCTTGAAGAAAGAGTTGGAGACTTTGAAGATGAATGAGGGTGATTCTATGCAGGATCACTTAAATAAGATTCAGGACTTGAGGGAGCAGCTCATGAATGTAGATGAGTATTTTTTGGATGCACAGTTGATATCCACCACCTTGAATTCCTTACCTCCTTCGTACTTGTCTTTTCATACTGCATTGAACCTCACCATGAGGATTGCTGAGCACCCACTCACTTTTATTCAGCTGGTTAGTTTGCTTCTAGAGGAGGAGCAAACAAGAAAAAATAGTGGTGTGGATGCTATAGTTTGTGAGCAGGCTTTTGTGGCAAGACAGAAAGGCAAAAACAGCAAGGTGAAAAATGCTCCACAGAGTTCTGGCACTTCGGGCACATCGCAGAATCAGACACAAGGGGGGACGCAAGCTAAAAAAGAAAAATGTCATTATTGTAAGAAGCCCGGCCACTATATCACTGAGTGCAGGAAGCACATTGCCAAAGAGAAGGAGTCAGGAATGTCTGTTTCTACTACTCCTTCCACTGCTAGTAAGTCCGCATCCTTTGTTGTGGACAGGGACTATTGTTTTTACACTTGCAGTTATGACATCTCTTGGGTCGATAGAGCACTTAGCTCTACAGAGGATGCTGACACTTGGTTCTTTGACAGTGGTGCTTCTAGACATATTATCTCGCAGAGATTTTTTTGCTTCAGTTAGTGCACCTCCCGTTGGGAAATCTGTACAGTGTACCAATAATGCATCATACCCTGTTCGTGGTATTGGGGAGATTCAGCTCACAGCCATTGATGGCTCTATTCTCCGCCTGCAGGATGCTTTGTTTGTGCCTAGAATCAAGAAGAATTTGCTTTCTATTTCTTCTTTGGCACGTTGTGGTTTACAGGTCACATTTGATGATGACCGTTGCATGGTTAGAGATAAAGAATGCATGACTTTGGTCTTGACAGGATCTTTGTGTCATGGTTTATATGAGTTGGATGCTCTTTCAGTAGATCAGACGGCATACTTGACATCCACTCTTACTCGTGCTATGATACAGGCAGAGTTATGGCATGCTCGTTTGGGGCATGTAAACTTTGGCAGCTTGATGATTTTGCAGCGTACTCAGATGCTAAATGGCTTACCTCTCTTGGAGAGACCTCTTGAGCACTAATGCGAGGGATCCATTTTAGGGAAAATGCATCGTTTCTCATTTCCTCGTGATGTTGCTTTCAGAGCAACAACCAGATTGCAATTGGTGCATTCAAATGTTTGTGGGTCTATGTAAACCATGTCATTGGGCGGTTGTTATTATTTTGTGACATTCATTGATGACTTTACACGTTTTTGCTGGGTCTGCTGTTTGAAAAAGAAGTCAGAAGTGTATGATGCATTTTTGGCTTTCAGTGCACTGGTTGAAAATCAATATGGATGCAAGATTAAGACTCTCCGTTCGGACCGAGGGGGGGAATACATGTCCTCTATGCTGAATTTCTTTTTGCAGCAGAAGGGCATAGTCCATCAGTATACTACTGCCTATACTCCACAGCAGAATGGGGTAGCAGAGAGGAAGAATCGGTCACTCATGGAGATGGCCAGATGTATGCTGAAGGCAAAGAGCTTGCCTCATAGTTTTTGGATGGAAGCAATCATGTGTGCTTGCCATATTTTGAACAGATGCCCTACCAAAGCCTTGAAGGCCATCACACCTTTTGAGGCTTGGAACAGCCGTAAACCTTCTGTTGGTCACTTTCGTACCTTTGGGTATCTTGCCTATGCCCATATTCCACAGGTACTTAAGAAAAAGTTGGACAACAAGGCTGTTAAGTGCATTTTTATGGGATATAGCAATGAAAGCAAAGGCTACAGACTCTATGATCCCGTTACAAAGAAGGTTTTTGTCAGCAGGGATGTTGTTTTTGATGAAAAATCAGAATTATCCTTGGCTGGTTTGGACACATATCAGGCTGCCCGTGATGTTTTTGAAGGGCTGCTGCCCATTACTTTTGGTGATTCAGCTGGAGCTTCAGAAAATGAACCCAATGTTCAGCTAGCTGCTCCTATGGAAAGTGCAGAAATTCAGCCATTGGCTGATCGGAATATTCAGCATCATGCTGAAACTAAAATTCAGCAAGAGCTTGCACACAGTCAGGATGCTAGACAGTTACCTAGATGGTATTTGCAGACTATGCAAGATAGTCCTTTGGATGCACCCATGGCTGGTCGTACTAGAAGGCAAACTCGTTTGCATGATTTAGCACATACCATGGAGTTTATTATGGCAACAAGTACTTTTGATAATGAAGAGCCTGAATGTTATGAGGATGCACAACACAGTGTGCATTGGATGGCAGCAATGCAAGCTGAATTAGATTCTATTACTAAGAATCAAACTTGGGATTTGGTGTCCTTGCCATTTGGGAAGAAAGCCATTGGAACGAAATGGGTCTACAAACTGAAAAGGAAAGCAGATGGATCCATTGATAAATACAAGGCACGGCTTGTAGCTAAAGGCTACGCACAGAAAAAGGCATTGATTATGAGGAGACATTTGCTCCTACTTCCCGTATGACGACCATCAGGTCTATGATTGCTTTGGCTGCACATTATGGTTGGACAGTGCATCAGCTAGATATCAAGACTGCATTTTTACATGGGGAACTTCAGGAGGAAGTTTATGTACAGCAGCCCATTGGTTTTGCAGTTGAAGGCTCAGAACATTTGGTATGCAAGCTCAAAAAGGCACTATATGGTTTGAAACAAGCTCCTAGAGCTTGATATGCAAAAACAGATGCTTTCTTGCTTGGTCAGGGGTTTCTAAACAGCTCATCTGAGTCTACCCTTTACGTATGTAAAGAAGGGGGATCTATGCTGATTATATGTCTTTATGTTGATGACCTTTTGCTCACTGGAACACATGCTGATCAGATTTCAGCATTCAAACAAAATTTGCAGCAAACTTTTGACATGTCTGACTTGGGAGTTTTGCATTACTACTTGGGCATCCAGTTCATACATGATGCTCGAGGTATTGGGCTATCACAGTCAAGGTATATTGGGCAACTTCTTGAGAAGTTTGGCTTACAGGATTGCAAGCCAGTTTGTACTCCCATGGAACCTGGACTGAAACTGTCATTACATGATGACAGTGATTTGTTTGATATACATGCATATGCTCCTGCAGTTGGCCTACGCTCATATGGGAGTGTCGGTGATCAGTAGGACACTGGGGCACTTTTTACTCTCGGTAAGAGAGGTTTTTTCCCCCAGACTTATAGTCTTATTGTCGTATGTGCTTATGTTACACACTTATGGGCACTTAGTGTGTGAGAGGTGTGAACACCCCCTACAACCCTAAGGTTTAAGGGTTGTACTTTGTACTTTCTGGTTACTCTCTTTCAGTCTATTCTCTTGGGTGTCGTGCTTCACTCTATCTCTCACTCTCACACTGTCTACTGAATCTCAGCTGCACCTCGATCCTTCCATCTCACAGCTTCTACTTTGTACATTGAAGACCAAGATATATTAACAGTTGGTGACACACTAGCTAAAGATCAACATATAAATCTGCTAGCTCTTGTTCTACCTAAAATCCAGAAACATCAGCATAAAAAAGATTGCCCTTATCTCCACTTAGGATATATTGCCATAGGTATCATTTCCCTATTTCGCAGAGGACTTAATGTCTCTTGTATGGCTGCTGTCCTAGACACTAGACACCTCCAATTATAGGATATGATAGTCGGAGTTGTTGTTTCTCCACTTTCAAATGGTCCAATTTTCTTTGAACTCCGCCCAAACTATGTAATAGCTATGGATGATCCTTACTGAGCTGAATTACTCATGCTTCATGTAAGAGCACTAGGCTTACAAATGAAAGCATCATCTGCTCACTTAGCCTTCCAGTACAGAATGGTTTTTAGGTGCATATCTTTAGCAATTCCTAGAGTAGTAGAAGGACTTAACTCCTCAAAAGACAAAGGCTAAACAATCATTATGAAATCGGATGAAAGCACACAATGCTTTCTTCCGGATTGTGTTAACTGGTCAGAGATAGAACTTCCCCATGAATGGCAAATGGACATATCTTCTTTAAAGAAGAAAGAACTTCTTCCTCCCAAGATCATCAAGGTCCTGAATATTAAAGACAAGACACTTCTTTTGCCTCAACATAATGCTCCTGAAACTCCTGTTCCTGATACAGTGGTACCCAAGATACCTCTATACCCTCAATTAAAGGTCTCCCCTTCTCAAAGAACCAATGTATTGAAGTTTCATACACAACCTTGCCAGCACAATCAGATTGTACATGGAATTTGCCAGCACTACAAGAAACTTATTGAACAAGCCTCTTCTTCTTCTTCTTCTGTTATTAATGTCACTCAAGAATTTGAGTATGAGAACAAGAAGTATAAAGCTATCCCATAGTTAAGGCCACAAGATGCTACTTCGTGGACAGCTGAGTTACAAGCTGCTAACTAGACACATTTGGCCCTCACAGGCTTGATTGAGAAAATTGATACATTACAACAACTCTCTAAACAGATTGTTGTGTTATATCAACAAATGATTAAAGCCTCCAAATCCAGCTCTTCTACTCCTACAACACTTTCGGCAACATCAATTTCTTCATTAATCCCGACTACAATTGCTACACCTAATTGGGCTATCTTTTTAACTAAATGACTCCAAAAAGGATGGAGTTCATATTTTGCTTCCCCATCTTCAGGGACACTAAATGTACACCAAATTTCTCCTAATAGTAAAGGAAAAGCCAAAACGATCATTCCCACTGGTGAAGGTACTTCTAAAATACCCAATACTTCCAACACTAATCTATACTGCTATGAAAATTTAGATGATTCTTCTTGTGATGAGGATTCTTCTTTGTCTGAAGTGATAAATGAGCCTCAACCAAGCATGTATCAGAAATCCTTACAACCAGGTAACACTGCAGAAGGCTTGGCAGAATATCTTGAATTTATGTTCCCAGACTGGTCTGATAATGATTATCACCTTGCATTTGATACAATTGACACACATGATTTTGATCATATCAAAAGGCAAAGAGAAGCAAACGAGGTCTTAAATCATATGCCTTTGTGCATTGATCCGAGAACCTTCAGAAGGATGACTTACAACGCCATATTGAAGCCTGAATCGATTCAAGGATGATGGGAGAAAGTATTGAGCAATACCCTTCTCATATTCCTACAAATGAGCTCCCTGTATGGTATTTCAGAGACCAAGCCGCTTTTCAGCAACAGGCTGCTTATACACTCTTCTCTTTTGATGAAGATGGTGATAGTGTGGTGGATGAGGATTTTGTTCCCATTAATCCTCACAGAGCAAACTCTTCTTTAGATTCAGTTCTTTGTGCTTTTCTCAATGCACATACTGTAAGTAAATAATCTCCACCTTTAGTTCATCCTGTGAATACCTCTACTGTTTCTTTGAATGCAACTTTCTCGCATTCTAAACCTTCATACACCAATTTCTATAAGAAGATTGGTGTTCCAGAGAAAGTAGGATCTTTTCCTATTTGGTCTATAGATGGAAAATCTCCAGAGAAGATTAAACTTCTTATCTACATGATGTACGTCTATGTAGGCCAAAAGATTGTAGAAAAACCCCACGCAAATAGGATCGAGATACTTAATGCAATGACACATGGTTTTGTTGGTGGATTAAAATAATGGTGGATATCAATACATTCCCAAGTCAAAATGGCAATTGTATAACATGCCGACCTAGTTCAATTGTTTTTTGAACTGTTACTTGGTGAGTTAGTCAGTAACAAATTGGATGATGTCTCGAAAGCTCGTAAAGCATTCTTCAAATCAAAGCTCTGTGATCCAAGACAGTATAAAGAGTATCTCATTTATATGAGGGATCTTCTATATGAAGGATTAGGTGCACATGATAACAGCATGAAAGAACATTTGGTATGCTCTTTGCCTGAGCCTATCCCTTTTTATTGCAAACAAAAAATGAAATAAAAAAATAGAGATTTTACAGATAGTGTGGGTCAGATAATTCAGACAATTGAACATACCATCAAAGAAGTATGGCATCATCAAAAGATGACCCAACTTAATAAGAATTTTTCCCTGTCAATCTATAAATCTGCCTCTAAGTATGATGTTAATTTTGGATGTAAGCAATGCAATTGTGGTTCTACTAGCTCCAATGGCTCTAATCATCAATATCATTCAAATTGCCATTATAAAAGCTACAAGCCCTACTTCAAAAGACAAGACCACCGTTGCCACTCTAAAAAATCATCTCGACATACTAAGCATTCATAGTGACATAAACATGGTAAGTCACATCACCAAAAGACTAACAAAGAATACAAAAAAGAGCTGAAATGCTACATTTGTGTAGTTCTTCACACTTAGCTAATAAGTGTCCGAAGAAAGAGAAGACACAAACAAATGTTGCTGGTAAGGTTAATATGCATTATCTTAGCAATTCCTCTTCCTCAGATGAATATTCTTCCCAAACAGACTCTTATTTTGAAAGTGAAAGTGAAGACAATTTTTCTGAACACAGCAATGATATCAATATCTCCTGGCATACTGCTCAAACAACTACAGATGCTTCTTCAGAGACATACACAAAATCACAAAGTGATATCGACTCAGAAGACTCTAAAGACTACACAATACACCCGGCTACATTTGAACCTGTAAATGCACACGCCGTCCATTTTCCAAGCCGAAAGGATAAATTGTTTCTTGGAGCCACTTCTACTGCCAGAGGAGAATCTTCTAGAAAATATAAAGGCAAACAAGCAAAGCAAACTTTATCAGAATCTGATGACTTTGATACTACTACAAGCTCCTCTTCAAAAAAGCATAAAAATAAGGTACGCCAATAATTTTTTGCTAATCCTCACGATCTTCCCAAACCAAGCACGCTTGGCCCAAAGACAAAAGGACAAGCTAATATGTTTGTTCCTTATATACTTGAGCAAATGCATCAACACAACTGATGCAATCCCTATCTGCTACAACTTCTAGCACTCAATAAGCAGGTACTGACACGATTCAAGCCTTTTCTCTCATGCAACAGGAATTACACTCCCTCTGCAAGGTCTACAGAAGGATTCTTAGAGGAAAAAAAAAATTAGCACAAGGGATAGCTGCTATTTTGCAAGAAATACATAACTCTTCCTCATCCATGGAAATTCCTGCCAAAACTTGTAAATCAAATCAGATTGTCACAACCACAGATACATAAGATCAATGCTATGACTACCAGTGGCCCAATCCCTATGGTATGTGTTCAATTGAAAAACATGTCACAATTTTTATGTGGATGCTTTGCTAGATACAGGATCTAGTCTAACTATTGCTCCTTTTGAACTATTTCCTCCAAATTGTATATAATCCTCTACCCCTATTATAGTTGAGTTGTCAAACAACAAGAAGGTTACATTGATCCATGTGACACAAGCTTTTCTTCAACTTGGCCATATTAGAGTTCCTATTGAAATTTAATTGATGAAGCAAATGCGATATGATTTGCTCATAGGAATTGATATCTTACAACATCTGGTTCCTTATACTTTTTGGGCTGATCATTTCACCGTTTCCTATTTGGGCAAAAAGATAGAAATGCCCTTGCTACCTAAAATTGGCCACAGTATTTACTCAATTGCCGAATCAATGCCACAACAAAAGGCTGCTACCAGAAGTGATTGGATCAATAGAGAAATGCAATTGCATGCCCCAGAAATTTAGAAGATTAAGGATCATCTCACAAATTTCATGCATGAAGACCCACTTGTGTATAGAAAAAAACAAACCTCATATGCTGTTTCTCTTTCCATACAACCAAATGTTGTTCCTACTAAAGTTGTTCACTCTGGTATGAAGGAAGAAGACCTCTTACTCTGCAAAGAAGAGATTCAAACTCTTCTTGATAAAGGCTTAATAGAACCAACTACTTCCCCATGGGCATGCCAAGCATTCTATGTAAATAAACACTCAGAACAAAAAAGAGGAAAGAAAAGAATGGTAATTAATTATAAACCATTAAATAAATATCTTATAGGACATGGGCATCCTATTCCACTAAAGGATTTGCTGATTAAAAAACTCAAAAAAGCCAATATCTTGAGCAAATTTGACCTCAAATTAGGATTCTAGCAACTACCTCTAAAGGCTCAACTACCTCTAAAGATTGAAGACCGGTACAAAATTGGTTTGTGTTCCACATGGTCACTACCAGTGGACTGTTTTAGCTTTCGGTATTAAAACTGCTCCTGCCCAGTTCCAAGGATGGACTGATTCAGTATTTGCCAAACTTCCTTTTTGTTTGGTGTATATTGATGATATCCTAGTTTTTTCAGAAACCATCAAAGAGTATATTGAGCATCTTACACAATTTGCAAATGCAGTGGAGGATGCTAGAATGGTCTTATCCCCTACAAAGTTAGTCATGTTCCAAACCTTTGTTGAATTTTTAGGGTTGGAAGTTTGGCAAGGTACCATAAAACTACAGGATTATGTTTTGACAAAAATTCTTGATATGCCAGAAGAATTTTCCAATGTAAAACAATTACAACAATTTTTAGGGTGTCTAAATTGGATCAATTCTTCCACACCGAATATTGCCACTTATTCCAAAGATCTTTATCCACTTCTCCGAAGGGATCAGTTCAAATGGAAACCTCTTCATACACTGGCTGTACAACATATAAAGAATTTGATCAGGCATCTTGCCCCCCCCCCCCCGCTTGCCTGCTGGTTTACCTCTGATACTTTACACTGATGCTTCTGATTCTGGATGGGGTGCTTGTTTATGTGAAGAAGATTCAACAATCTCACCATAAACTCTTCACGCACGCCAATATGCTTCAGGAATCTTTAATAGTACACAACAAAACTATCCCTCTTACCAAAGAGAGATTTTGGTAATGATCAAAGCCATAAAAGCCTTCAGACTCTTTGTTGAATTTGTCCCCTTTACCATCTGAACAGATCTAAAACATGTACCTAGCTACTTGACAAAAAAGGCACCTAATGAAATAGGAAACAAATGCCTTTTATGGTGGTCCTCCACTACAAAGATGCTTCCTAATCTTTTCACTCTCATGAGTGCGTCCACTACTGAAGCCTATAAAATTTTCTCATTGTAATTCATTCAGGGCAAGTGCAATACAAGGTCTTCAAGCTTCAAGCTTTCATGAACTAAGTCTCCTCATATATGCTACTTCGTGTTTGTATTCCAAGTCCCTGTGAGCTTATGTTCTGTGTTTCTGTGTTGTTTCTGTTTTGCTTCCGCTTTCCGCCGTGCAACTCTGTGTCTTACTTCCAACTTAGAGTCGAACTCTTCATCTTTGCTAGAAGATAGAGTCTCTCTTGGTGGTCGTAGCTCTGAAGGTGATTCCATCCTAAGTGGCGGTGTGGTACAATTTCCATAGATGGGAGTTGATTGCTAGTATCATAGCCTTGTATATTTGGACTGCGAGATGCAGCCATGCTATTGACCTTCTGGATGTATCCACAGCGGAGACTCTATCAAGGATCTAGACAGAGATCATTCACAGTCTCTGCGGGAGATGGGAAAGGATGCAGGGTAGCTCTGAGAGGATGAGGAAGAGAAGAGAGGCTTTTCTGCAGACATGGGATTCAGACACTCTTTCCACAATGTCCCTCATATGGTTTGGCATTATAGCCCACCAGATTGTTCACACAACCATTGTATTTGTGATGTACTTAGTTACTCTTCACAGAGTTCCTTGTACTTTGTATTTTACCTCAGGTTATTCACCGAGGTGCTATTAATAGAAATTTCTTTTCTTGGAAAAAAAAAAGAGTTCTCCCCAAGCAATCATACCAGCAACTAAGTAATGATAAAGAAATACTGCAGGGGGCACCAGGCTTTGGTCCAATCTTTCTTGGTGTCCAGGTGAAGAATCATTCTACCTCCATTGTTTTTTTTGTTTTTCTATTGCTGGATTTTAGTTTTAAGACCAACTCCATGCAAGTTAAAGATCACTTCTCTTTGATTTACCAAAGGCTGGTTTCATTTGTTCTGTAAGTAGGGAGTGTGGCCGAAATCATTCGGTCTTGT
The DNA here is from genome assembly GCF_053477565.2 of Lygodium microphyllum. Classification (NCBI taxonomy): domain Eukaryota; kingdom Viridiplantae; phylum Streptophyta; class Polypodiopsida; order Schizaeales; family Lygodiaceae; genus Lygodium; species Lygodium microphyllum. Next base: position 141,077,747 of record NC_141146.1, read on the forward strand.
ACTTGCTAATTCTTGGTGTGGAGAGAGGGACTCAACCCTTGTAGTTTTGATCTCATAATGGATTCCTGCTCCCGATTACATTGTCTCTTGTGTTTATTGTTGTGCATTGTCTCTTTCATCAATCCTATGTCTTTCATTATTCCACTTGCTGTTTATTGCTCTGGCAGGTGTAGTCTGATGACCTTGAAGAAGCTGCACCATCTAGTGTAAGGGTGAGGCAGTCCTAGCTCACCACAAATGCGATAGGTTGCAAAGCAGAGGTGCCAATTGCAAAGGTATGGAGAATTGAGGATGGCAGAGGGGAGGGTATCACTCAGTACAGTTAGACAGTCAATTATGGTGAAGATGGTATGGTCTACCTGCTAGAGTAAGAGTGGATTCCTTAGGAGAGGGAGGAGCATGCACTATCTCTTGTGGTATGTAAGAGAACCATCGGAGCACCAGGACTAGGTAAAGGCTTGATGTGAGGAGAATCTTGTATCTTATTGGCACACCATTGTGAATAGACTTGTTATAGGTGCCCCAACTGGAAAATTCAATGCTAGAGTAAATAACCTCTGGTCAAACAGGGAATCTTTATTACGTGATGATGCTTTTTTGGATGAGTGGATACCACAGAGGCTGATGGACAGCCATCTGTTTGTGTCTATACAATTCATCTTAAACACAATGAGGTGCCAAGGTCCGAGAAGGAAAAATATTCTCCTCCAAGACATTGCAATTTTGACACTAGTTACACAGGACAATGAGCCCTTGATTAATTTAAAACCATGGATCCAGGGCGTTCAATAGATGGCTCCTTCTGGTATCTGAGTTGGAAAGAGCAGTAATACATGAGTGGCAGGTTCTTCATCAAAAAAGGAGCAGCTGATACTGCCCCACTTACCAAAGGCTGAACAGCCATTATCCTCATCTGATTTGGAGCAAACTGCCTTGAATCAGGTCACGAGCAAGACTAGGAGATGGGCAGAGAACCAATATGCAAATGAGAGAAGATGCCTCCAGTAAGTGCGCACACCTGCAATCTGATGTTCAACCTTAGATAAATCCAGGCACATTTGGGTATCAACTGTCGAGTTGTGAAGAAAACAAGATGTTTGGAAAGGGAGGGGTAATTTCGAGGTCAAAAACATACACCAAAAACAACCCATACAAAAAGAGTGAAAAAAACGAGCAGGAAGAGTTTCTGGTTGTCATCATGTAAAAGATTGCAATAGAAGATGAGAAGAATGAAAATGGGAGAGGGCATGGCAGCTCAACATGCTTCCAAATAAGGCTGAGGTATCAGCAATCTGTGTAATCAAATATAATAGAAGATGTCAAGGATGAAATGGGAGGGAGGGAATCAGCTCAACATGCTTCCAAAGAGAGCTGAGGTATCAGCAATCTATGTTATCAAATATGTGTAGGGTGTGTGAAACTAAGTAATAAAATTTTAAGGCTGTAAAATGATCCTTTGGGTTACATTAACTTTGGGCTTAATTGCACTAGTTCTTTCACATTTCTGGGTCATCTCAACTATGGATGGATGATTTTCCCCACTACAAGATGATGGGACTCCAAGCTTTACACCGCAAGATGATGGGATTCTGTTATACACATTCATAGCATGCTTGCTTCATGAGTTGTTACTTGTGTCATTCATAGCATGACCGTACTTTATTGCAAATGTAAACTTGCTATTTTTTATGTATCCTGGAAAGGTGTACAGAAGGTTGCTTATCTAATGTATTTGTAGCATGATGGCACTTTATTACAAAGATAAGTCCCATTTAAGGTCAGAATAGTATGCGTGCTGGAAAAGTGTTGAAGAATTCTGTGGCATATTGACATCTTTCTCCTCTGTTTCCTTTCCAGATTGGTCCCCACAATACCCATTTTTGTTTACCTGAGGTACACGTTCTGATCTACTTTATAATGCTCTGATGTTGGAGTCTCTGTTCATATGTTGATTTTTGCTTGAAGGATTTCTTGGTAGGGTGAGTAGTGGTATGATCAAATTTTAGGTCTTCTTACTTTTGTAATCTAGACAATCTGTATGAACCAGAAAACCTTTGTGGAACATGAAATTTTGTCCAAAACATCCAAAATTTCAAAATAAAGTATTTGGTCACATACAAAATACGAAGCATCACATGTGTGCTACATGTATAGTGACATCTCCTCACGTTTTGATCTCTCGCCCAGTGGCTAGATAGGTTAGGGCTTATTTCTGGGGTATGGACAAATGTGACACAAGGACTAGTAGCCAAAATGGGTCTTTGCAACTTTGCCCAAGGGTGCTATAACCATAACATTCTCACTTGCTTTAGCTCTATGACCTGACATAGATTGGTCTTTTGCAATATTTGTTGCATCTCCATTTTCGATTCAATTCCTGCATCTCAATCAAATTGTTCCTATCAGGGTTTGTTACTGTAGTTTGTGGCTTCTATGTTACTTACAGGTGTTGTCATCTGTGATGTTGCTCCTCCATAGCTTGAGATTGTCTACATGGTTTCAGGTTATTGTTCATGTGTGACTTTGAATGTCTTTGCATGGCCATTGAGGGTGGGGTATCAAAGAGTTTGATTCTTCTTTTAGTAGCCAAGTGGCTTTCCTAGCTGGGTTATGGCTTTTCATGCGTTCTGCTGCCTTCATGATCTTTGAATTTTGGTCAGAAGGCCTATTAGGTGCCTTTATAACCTCTTGATATAGCAACCAAAAAAAAAAGGGTGAGACAATACTCAATCTAATAGATTATGTAAGACACAGAAGACGAGCAAAGACAAGAAGAGAGGAAGGGTTTAACAATTTAGAAAAAGGGTAGATTTGTTTCTAGCATAACTGTTTTTTGAGACAGACGGGAACTGATAGTCATCAATGGTGCCACCTAGCACGAGGAGATGTGAAGAAGCCAAAGAATAATGTAGGCTAACCATGTAACAAGTAATGCTTTCCCACAGCATGGAACGACAAACAAAATCTGTTTCTCATTTTTTACAAAAATAATCCCTCTTCATAATATTTCCTATTCTCAATTTGAACTCCATGCCCTCCTTGATTTAGCACTGCCCAAAACATACTTGTAAAGCATCATGCTATGCCCATAAAAGGCTCTAGACAGTCTGGTGCATAACCATATTAAGAGCTGCTTGCCTTTTACATGCCATTGAAAGCAATCTCTGTTTTGCCTATCCACTTTCTTCTTCTTGCATAAATCATGTAAAACTGCAGCAAACCTTCCCCGTCTGATCTATTGTATTCACACTCTTCAGCTCAAGACATCCCACATTAGCCGAAGCTTTCTTTGATGATCCATCATGAGCACTGACAAATGTCCAAGACTTCAGTTTGTAATCGGAAAAAACTTTCTTATGCATGTGTGTAATTCAAACTTAATCGGAAGAGCACTTCATAATGCTTGAGACTCAATTTCAATCAGACAAACTCTTCTTGTTTTTTTTTCTTTGGAGGCATTAGTGGTCTTCTTGTGATTTTTGAGTACAAAGACAACCTTAAGAGCTCTCAATAGTGTACCTGTTAAGTCAAGACAATTCATTGCTACAAATGACAGAGTTTAGAAGCTGTGAAAAGATTGCGGCCCAAACGTGCATTGTTTGTTGGAATGACACATGAATTTGATCATGAGAAGGACAATCAGGAGCTGCGAGTGTGGTCAGAAAGGTATTTCTGTCTGTCATGATTAGTTATATGAACAGTGTCTTATAATCAAAATATGAAAAGGTAGGCTCTACCAGAGTTGTATCTAAAGGTGGGGTTGTATTCACAGGGAAGGAATCAATGTGCAATTGGCATATGATGGACAAAAGATTCCAGTTGTATTATGATTTTACCAGTTTGGAGACCGGCCCAATTTGCATAGTGCAAGTGATTGATTGCTTGCATCCAGCTAACTATATGCCAATGGCATACCAAATCTTAATTGTTAACTTTCTATGCAAAGATCTCTGTTTAGTCATGTGTGAGATCTTTCCATCAGTCTGGAACAGAGATCTTTGGAGTTCATAGGCAAACTGGCATGATAAAGGTGATGCAAATTACAAAGAAGTCTCTGGTGTACACACAGATTAGATAGCCTCAAGCAAGAGGAAAGAGATGAAGGGCTAGTCCTATAGACTCTAGAGATCTACCACTAAGACAAAATAATTTTTTTAAAATGAATAATTAATTATGATGTAAGAGAAATGACTTAATATGTTTACAAACTGTGGTGTAGGAATAGTACTTGGTACTGGTACCCTGTACTCTGCATACAAGGTGTCAGATCCCTAAATGGGGCATAGGAGGCTCTATATGGCTTGCCTATCGGCCATTGCAAGTATGAGTTGTGGTAAATTCTCATTGTGTTTTTTGGCTAGAAAGGTGAATTAGGAGGCAAGGATTGGCTTTGGTCTTGTCATGCATATACCTAGTGAAATAAGAGTAGAGAACATTACATGGACTATGACCCTTCAAAAAGCCAGAAGAAACAAGTAAAATTGTGAGCACAAGTAAAATAAGAAAAATAATAATAAACATTAAATGAAGAAGAAGAACAAGGAGACAAATGATCACCTCTACATGTAATAGTATTCAATGTTGAACTTAACATTAAACGAAAAAGAAGAACAAGGAGACCAATGATCACCTTTACATGTAATAGTATCCAATGTTAAACCTAACATGTAAGAGTAATGATTATCATTCTATTTAATCCATATGTAATAAAATAACTCGAAAACCAAGAAAAAAAACCCCAAGTAAATGGATAAATGTAGTTTGTAAATCAATAAATAGGAGATGAAGTGTAAGAAAATTGAAAATCTCTACTTATATAAGCATCCACTAGCAAAGCTTTTTGTTTAACAATAACCATTTTGATTCTATCAATATTTGATAAAATAGATGGAAATTTCTAGGGTTTATGTCCACCAAAGGACTAGAAAACATTTAAAGATATTTGTACTTACGATACAACCAACCAAATCTTTCATGTAAGCATCAAAGATTAACATCTATTATTGATGATGACTTTGGCTCATTTAACGGCATGTTATGCTTAAATCCCACTTTTTTTGGTAATGACCAAAAAGAAAAAAGATATAGCATGTTTTAATATCCCTTGTAGAGAACTTAGTCAATGCATACAATGACGGGTTTGCATGCTGTTAAAGTCTTAAGAACTAGAGAAGACTATATTATTTCACTACAAATGTAAGGACACTTATTATCAAAGGTGGTGGAAATATTCAAACTTACATAAATCAACCATCACAGACACTTTAAATTTTTGCATTGCAACATATTGAGTGTATTCCTTGGTTTTTCAGTTAAAAATACTTAAAAGTCACAAATTTTTCATGTTAAACAAAATTGATAAGAATTCCAAAAAGTACAAGCATAATGGTTGTCTAGGTGAGTGGAGAAGAGTTTAATAAAAAGCAAATAAGCATACAAGCGGCATTATGCATGAATGCACTTTGTCAAAGAGAGAAGAATATTGTGTATTTGAGACTCATGAAAATGCCAACAAATTAAACACACACACACACACAAGGAAGAAGAAGAAGAAGAAGAAGGTGGTAATGTAATCACAAGTGCTTGTTGATAAGAGAAACAGTTAATATCAAAGCCTTAACAAAGCAAATATGCTAGCAATCATTGACAAAAATTAGTGAAATCTACAAAGTAAAGTTAACCAAATTAATAGATATTCACTTGATGAGCTAAAGGGGTGTGTGTCTTGGGTTGGGGGAGAGGGGGATTGCCTTTATAAGATTCTAAACTTTTTATAAGAATGAAAAGGTTTTTGGTAAAAAAAACACCCCTTGATGTCTTTGAGGAATGATTGGCCCAAGTTGTAGAATGAAATTTTTGGTGGTGATGATGGGATCAAGGAATATGGGTAAGGCTTAGAGGGTTTCCTTTTGATCTTGAGAAATTCTTATGCTCTCAAATGCATCCTACTTGGATGTTGTGATTGTTAATGTATTGTTACGTTATAAAACAAGAGATGTGTATGTGTTTGTGTTTGTATTTGTGTGTGTTTTTGATAGAACAAGTATACATGATCATCAAAATTGTCTAGTTTATACCATATTATAATTTATGGATTTTGCGAAGCAAGCATTGATCTTATATGGCAGTCCAATGATGAACTCCCCAAACCTCTCTTTCTTAAGATAGACTTATCCAAAAATATAGCTTAAATTTTTTAATTTGATTGATATCTTACAAATGAGACTTGACAGTACTATTTGTGGATTGTTTGCATATCCAAAATTATCATTTAAAAATTTTGTATTCATATTTATATGGTAGGCTCAAGGGTACTATTTGTGGGGTTCTATTTTTATCCCTTATAAGGGATGCCCAAAAGATAAAAGAGGAAAAAGAAAAAATAATTGTCCCGAGTTGGTAAAGCCAAACAAGAATGTTGGCTTATTGGTTTCACTTAATGCTTCTCTCTCTCTCTCTCTCTCTCTCTCTCTCTCTCTCTCTCTCTCTCTCTCTCTCTCTCTCTCTCTCTCTCTCTCTCTCTCTCTCTCTCTCTCTCTCATGACACGATGCATACTCATGCCATGTTGGAAATAAAATGATGCTTATAGACCACATTGTTGAGCCTCACATTTTTTGCAATTGTTCTTATCTTTGACTAGACCTTCTTCTTGGATCTCAGATCCTCGTTGTTGTTGTTGCTATTCTTCAATGCTCAATTTCCTTTCCAAAGAAAAATTCTAAAGGTTCTTTTTTTCTCTTAAGGAATGAGCACTTGTTTATTTAATGAAAGAGACAAAGATAGTCCTCATGGAAACAAGGTAAAGTCATCATTAATTAACCTTCTCTTATATTTTTTAATGCTCCATTTCTTTTCTAAAGGATGATTTTGAATTTTTTTCTCTCAAGGAAAATTTAATTACTTGTTTGTTTAATAAAATAGACAAGGATGGTCTATATAAGTAAAGTAATTATAGTGGCCTATCAAGCAGAAAAGGGGGAAAATAGAGGAAATGTACACTAAAAGGTAAGGCAATTCCATGGAAAATGGAGATGGAGGGTGAGGACAAGCTAGGGAGGTATGAAGGTAGCCAAAATTGTGGTTTAACCACTAGAAGTTGTGTGTATGTAGCATGTGTATTGTGGTTTAACCACTAGAAGTGTATATGTAGCATGTCTATTGATATGTTCATTAACACATGTTCAATCTTTAGGTCATGTATTGTTATGGCTAAACCCATATGTTGGATGAACCAAATTCTTTAAATGTAGGCTTAACCCCTATGTCCCTTCACTCTCTTTGAACCAAGTGTAGTTTAGGTCTACTTCTAGTCTCAAATGGTTGTGGAGTGATCTCTTCAAACTAGATGCTATGAGGCTTAGTGAGTCTCATAAACTCTCAAGTCAATCCTTGTGGGTCAAGTCAAGCACTTCTCATGTGAGATAGACCTGGAAGCTACCTAATCAATTAATTCCATGTGTTCCATGGAATCGGAATGATGCCATTTACACAATCGAGTGACTATTAAAAATTAAGTCTCTAGCCCCACTAGGTTAGATATGTCTCACAAGCTAGTTGAGTCTAGCATTATTTTGAGAGAGAACAAGAACACAAGTTCTAAACACCCACAAAGCATTATCTCACATGCCAAATGAAAAACTAAACTTGATCAATATGGAAAGTCCCCCACCTTATTGATCCTACCAAGGAGAACCAACTGAGTGTTTGAGTGTAGGCCACCCAGGACAGCAGCACGCTGTTTGCGCTTGATTCCAGGCTAATCCCCATCTGCATCACACCGATACTCCTCAAGCTCCAGGCCACTGGGCACTTCAACATGCTTCATTGAGGCATTTGCACATGCTTTGATGCTTGGTATCGAAGGTTGAGCATTGACATTGCTTCTGGTCTGATTTAGCACTGTTTTGGGACTGTCATAACAGTCCACAGACAGTTTATAACAGTGCTACAGTAACATTTGATGTTTATGCTTGTCCGACATTGTCATTTGATGCCCGGTTGGTCCCATATGATGTCTACATGTTAAGGGAATGTATGCCTATTGTTTGGCAACCATTTGGAGCTGATTTGCATAATCAAGGGGCGGTAAGTACTGCAAACTAGAAAGAATTTTCATTCCCTTCAAAGACATATGGCTCAAACGGGCATGCCAAAGAGATACATGTGGGATAGAACCCACAGAAAAAACATGATCAACGGAAGAAGTTGATACAATCAAGGGATAGAGGTTGCCAGCCTTGGCACCTCTCGCAATCACAAGTTTGCTACGAGTGATTTTCCATGCAGAGTCTCCAAAAGATACATGATAACCTGTGTCATCAAGTTGTCCAGCTGACAGGAGACTCCGTGTCAAAGGAGGTACATAACGTACATCCTGTATAACAAAACTGTTGCCAGAAGGAAACTGCAGCCTAACATCACCAATGCCCACAATATCAAGAGAGCTGTCATCACCTAAGTGCACAGAACCCGAAACAGTACGGTATGAATGAAACCACTCTCAACAAGATGTCACATGAAAGGACGCATCTGAGTCCAAGAGCCAACACTGTGCATACATAGAGTGTATCTCTGTCATCTACGAAGCACTAGAAGAAGGTGCAAGGATATAATCATCATCATCAACATCCTCAGGCTGCATAACATTGATCTCTTCAATTTTAACATTGGACTTTGCAGGCACTATGCTGCGATCAGAAGACTTATCATGCACTTTGTCTTTCCCCTCATCTTTGCGCCTTTCATTGCGCAGTTCATGGCATTGTGGCCTAATATGGTCCTTTTTCCCACAATGGTGACAAGTAACATCTGCATTCCTGCCACGGGATTTACTACGTGACTTCCCACGAGACTTGGATCGAGATTTCTGAGAATCCCGTCCACGGCCACTGCCACTGCCATGCTTTCCATATCTGGCCAATTCCAGAAGAGAGAAAGACTGGAAAATTAGCATTTTCAATTCTTCAAATCATTCCACAAAATTTGCACAAGTGCATAGAGGATGGCAAGGAGAATCCATTCTTCATACTTCTTGCGGGAGATGATGCATATTTCACACATAATGATCAAGAACAACCCCAGAAATTGGTGCCCACTTTTCTTGCACCCCTTGTTCCTCTTTCTCCATGATTCTTGCATGAAAAATTGCATATATTAAGTGCACCTTTAGCCTTTGGTCCATACGCCTTCAAGTCTTGGCCAATTTTCAAGGGAGTGGATTACAACATCCTACTACTATGTAGACCTTGGATAAGGAGTGGTCAGGTGATTGAGGACTAGGGTAATAAGTTGATGTTCTTCAAGAACCAAATGGAGATAGTTTGTGTAGAAATGGATACTTGAAAGGCCTCATTTGTTGACCTTGATGCTATCTTGATGATAATGCTCAAATGAGATTCACAAAGAAAGCCCGATTGCAACTCTTTAACTAATTACATTTCTTGCCCAATAAATAAGTGCAATTCAATGCACATCATTGCAACCATCAAATTACCCTCCTCAAGTGACCATGACAATGATAAAATAACAATTGAAAAAATGAGCACTCATAGAAATGGTGATTACCTTGAGGTTTGTGTTGGGTACGAGTAAGCAAGGCTCAATCAAGACGAATTAGTAGTTGTATATGAAGTCCAAGTCAAATTCGAGCTATGTCCCCAATCAATTGCACATCATTGCAACCATCAAATTACCCTTCTTAAGGCCACGACAATGATAAAATAGCAATCAAAAAAACGAGCACTCATAGAAATAGTGAGTACCTTGAGGTTTTTGTTGGCTACGAGTAAGCAAGGCTCAATCAAGATGAATTAGTAGCTATATATGAAGTCCAAGTCAAATCCGAGCTATGTCCCCAAAGGGAAACCCCCTCTTCTAACAAATTATGACCTCAACTCTGAGCATGAGGTAAGCTCTAATAGTGACCCTAAAATTGCTTGACCTCTTAAAACTTAGCACATTGAGGGGGACTTCCAATCCACCTAAGCCACAAGAGGTTGAATGAGGAAGATAAGAAAAAGACCAAGGACTTCCGAGACAAGAGACAAAAGAAACCTCAAGATCCCCCTAAGTAATTCACAAATTTCAAAAAAGGAGATCTAATGATGGTGCTGCTAGGCACTAAACAACAAGAACATGCCAATGAACCATGTTTGCAGAACTTGGCAGGGCTAGGGAAGTTAATTTGGCCCAGCAATGGACTAGGAGTCTAATCTTGTGAGCCACTTGAAGCTGTCCTTGGATGCTTTTGTCTATAGATGGACTTAAAGACGTACATCCCAACATTAAAGGTAGCATCCCAATGGTCCCTAACACCACCCTAGTGAAGTAGAGACCATATGTTATGAATCCTAAGTGTGCACATATTGACAAAGAAGATATTAATGAACTCTTAAATGTTGTATTCATCTATGAATTTGAGCACAAAGTGAGTGGATATCTTCGATAGTCACATTACTCAAGAAAAATGAAAATATCAAAGTGTCAATCAATCAACTTAAAAAAAGTTAATGTCACAACTAAGGGAGATAATTACCCCTTACTATAGCACATTTTGAAAAGAATAGTATGAAATAAGGCTTATAACTTCCTAAAAAATAGGCACAAATGGCATTCACCATTGTGTGGGGAGTATACTCTTATATAGTCATGCCTTTAGGCTAACTAATACCATTTCCACCTTTCATTGACTCAAGTGCATGATATTCAAGGATATGTTATGGAAGTAGCTCAAAATTCTCAATGACAACCTCTCCATTCATATCAATTGGGCAAAACACTTACAGAAACTCTAGATAGTCTTAGAGGGGTGAGTACAATATAGACTTTCCTAAACCCCTTAAAGTGCCACTTTTGAGTGAAACGTGGTTGTATCCTAGGGCATGTTGTCTCAAAGAATGGCATTGCAACCACCGACCTCTTAAAAGTCAAAGTGATTGTTGACCTTCCATATGAGGGTGTTCAGTGCTTGCTTGGCCACATTAGATATTCTTGACAGTGTATTGAACTATTAATTGATTGCTTGACCCTTGTGCAAATTGTTGATAATCTTTGAGTGGACCGATGAATGTCAACATGTGTATGAAGCTTTGAAGAGCACTCTTTCAAAACTTCCAAGCCCTAGACTAGAAAATAATATTTCACATGCACGTTGATGCATCAAAATTTGTCATTGGAACATTGTTGTGCTAGCCTAGAGAACATAGCACGAGTTTTTTAGTGAGCTTTGGGAGTAGGCAACTTGCTGATGCTAAAAATGGACTATTCCACCACTAAAACGAAAGGCTTGACAATGGTTTTTGCAATTAAGAAGTTTCACCAATATTTTTTGGCAATGGCATTCACCTTCATTGTAGATAATCATGCATTGCTTTATCTTGTTAATAAACCATGCATGATAGAACACATTGCCTAATGGTTACTACTTTTATTGGAACTTAGCTTCGTTTTCATTGTTTGCAAGGGCAAGCAACATTACATGGCAAACCACATCTCATGACAGAATAATGGAAAACTTGTAGGAAAACACATCATGGATAATTTACTAGATACCATTTGTTTAGAATCTTTGGAGGATTTGTATAAAGTAGACCTCACATTGTATTGAATCAATGATGTAGTTGAGATACTTGAGAAAAGAATTCTTAATTACGCAATTGAGAAAGCTCAACTTAGGCATCTTATCAATTAGGCCAATATGGCCTATTGATTAGATGCATCTATGAATATGAAAAATATAATTTTACATTTACTAAAGCAAATGGGGGAATCATAGGATGACACTTTAATAGAGGCACCACTGCAAGGAAGGTTCTTCAGTCATCTCAATCATGGTGGGCTACTCTTTTCAGTGACATGGCAACATTCGTTAGGAATTGTAATAAGAACCAATGCATGCAAGTGCTAATTTAGATGGTCAAAATGAAAGTGATATTTATAATAGCTTGTTAACCCTTTGAAAAGAAGGGTATTGATTTCATTGAATCCATCAACCTAGCAACCCATTGCCCACAAGTGAAGTACATCATCATGGCAAATGACTACATAATAAAATGGGATGAGGCAAGCGCCACCCAAAAGAATGATGCTAGGATGATAGGTAACTTCTTATGGGAGCATGTGATCTTTAGATACAACTGTCCCATTGAGATTGTGAGTAACCAAGGCACGCATTTCATCAAAGAAGTGTTTGCTCATTTGTTGTCTATCTTTATGGTCATTCACAAAAAATCATCACCCTCCTATCCTCAAGCTAATGGCCAAGTTAAAGCCACAAACAAAATCTTGATTAATGTTTTGACAAAAACACTATCAACTTCTCAAAGTGACTTGGCAAAAAATTAACAGTAGCCTTGTAGACATATCAAACCGCCTACAAAACAACAACAACATGACAAACTCCCTTCAAGTAAACTCATATATATAGAGTAATATTTTCGGTTGAGTTGTTTATTCCTAGCTTGTGACTTGTCGAAAAAGAGCATTGAAAGGGCAAAAAAGCTTGGAGCAAGCATCTCTTTGAGCCAGAACACCTATTATAAACTCAACTCTGAGCAATACATGCATAGATCTATGAGAAGACACAAAGGAAAGCTTGGTTTAACAAGCACATCAAACAAAGAGACTTCAAGAAGGGTGACTTGGTATTACTCTACTCCATCAAATGACACAAGTTGAATATGAAATTTGGAGGTCTTGGTCCTTTTTGGGTACATCAAATCAGTAGAACAAGGAATGTGAAGCTAGAAACTCTAGAGGGCAAGGAGTTTGACTTTTTTTTAGTACTACATGTCCACATATTCGCTATGTGAACCATTGATGTTACTACCACATATTATTGTACATGTTGTCAACACCACATCAATTGATCCTAAAGATGGCAAAAAAATATTACCACCAACTTATCTTAGGGTCAAGTTCATTGCACAAGGATTGGGCAACCTTAACTAAGTCCTACCATTGCCAAAATCGGCCCATGCTAGGGTACACATAACACCTTGCTAGGGAAATGCAAGGTCTTGTTGATCATAGAGACTGAAAGCCTCCCCACAAATTTTAATGCACTACTTAATGTAGATATAATTGGGAAAGAAACTCTATTAGGTCAACATTCAAAAGACAAGCCAAGTGCAATGTCAATTGTGACACATAATGAATACACCTAGCCCTACCTAGGTGAAAATTATCATTGTTTTTAGTGAGGGCATGCTTTCTTCCAACTACATTTTGTAACACCTCTGGTGAGGGGGGTAAAACCTTGCCCAAGGATCTACTCCAATACAAGACTCCCAAAAACTAGTGAGAAGGGTGTCTAAACCAAACACAAAAGAAGTGGATTCCAAACACAACCCAAAATAAGTGGATTCCCAAGTTTAAACATAAGAGACATGAGGCTATCCATGTCAAAAAGTAACCAGCAGGGTCTACTTCTCGCAAGTCGAGAGAGGTCAAGACGTTGGAGATATAGGAGACAAATCAACATCAAGCCACGATAGGTTCCTAAAGCCTTGTCGGCACACTCAAGGTATTACACATGAAATAGGTGGATTTGGTTTCCAAAGATTTTAGGAATGTTTATATTCTTTAGACCTACCATGATAAAGAATCTACCGTGCAAGTAACCATGGCATGGCCTACTATTGCCTTGGATACAAAACAAAATCAAGTACTCTCACCATAACCAATGGTGACAATGAAGAAGTCAATACCACAGTGAATATATTTTTGACTATGCAACAATAGGCAACACCAATAAAGTTATTGGCCATTGCCTCATCACTAACTGGCAACTCCAAGAACAAGGAGAAGAGTCATGAGAGGGATTGTCCCCAACATGCCACTTCCTTATGCTCTTCTCAAGCTTCAACAAAAACACTTTCCCAAAGCTAGAGCCCACCAACATTGCAACTAACAAAGGCTATATCTTTCCCTACCAAGGATGACTATGGAAAAAAACAATCGAAAGTAGATAGACGATAAGGCCATAAAATGCATTTTTGCTAGGTACAGTAGTGAAAGCAAAGGTTATAAGTTATACCATCCACAAAGTGAGAGTATCTTGGCTAGCCTGATGTCAATGTGGAAAATGTTGTTTAGCCTTTACTTTCATGTAAGAAATAGATAAATGTATGCTCATAGGATATCTATGACACTTTGTTGCCTCTTTTGTGGTGATGTGTAGTCACATGTAATGCCAAGTGAGGCAATTATTGAGCCGATATAGGTTCCTCATGATATCACAAATTAGTTTATTTTTTATGTAGATGTAGATGATGCACATCTTGATGGATCTTGATGGGAGAGTAGGGATTGAACAATATAGAAGTTTGTTGAAACAAATGGTGAAAACATTGCGCAATAGTAAGTTAGATGCACATTGGCTAGTCATATTCGTTAGTGCCTCTTATGCACATGAGATTGTTATGCCCTATTATTTGTGTGATGAGGATGAGCCTATGTCTTTTGAAGAGACACAATTCAAAAAATTGAATGGCTACTGTGTAATCTCAGAGTATGATGCTATTGTCACAAATGGTACTTGGTACGTGATTTGCATTTTGACAGGAAGACTATTGGCACCCAATGGGTTTAGAAGTTAAAGCATGAGCTAGTTGCCTATGTTGATTGCTACAAATCTATACTTGTAGCAAAGGGTTATGCTTAGCAAAGGGCATTCATTTTGATGAGACCTTTGCTCCCACTTACCATATGACAACTATTCATAGCATTTGTGTATTAACGGCTTATAATGGCTAGAATGTACACCAGTTGGACATCAAAATTGCAGTTTTGAATGGGAACTATGTGAGTAAGTGTATGTTTTTCAGCAGCGTGTTCTCTGGCAAAAAGAGCAAGAAAACAAAGTGTATAGATTGAAAAAGGCTAGATGTGGTTTGAATCATGTATCTCGGGCTTGCTATGTGAAGATACGTACATACTTTACTACACATGGTCTTCATAATCGTCCAATTGAGAGCACATTATATGTGAGGCATGAGGGTGATGTGCCTATGATCATTGTGGTTTATGTTGATGACATGCTACTAATTGGTCCTAATGAGGCACACATATTTATTTCAAGGTTGAGCTTTGATATACTGGATTTGGGCCTATTGCATCATTATTTGGGCATTCAATTCAAGCAATGTAATGGAAGTATTGCTTTGTGTCAAACAAAGTACGTTGAGATGTTATTGCAAAGATTTGGTTTTGAAGTTTGCAAGCCTATTGCTACTCATATGGACATAAGTTTGAAGTTGAGCCTTCATGATGCCTTAGATTGCATTGATGACTTTTTCCATTGGCAGGTTGTTGGATGCCTCACTTAGGTATTGCTCTGTGTCAAACAAAGTATGTTGAGACATTATTGCAAAGATTTGGTCTTAAAGTTTGCAAGCCTATTGCTACTCATATGGAGACAAGTTTGAAGTTGAGCCTTCATTATGCCAGAGATTGTGTTGACGTCTTTCTCTATTAGAAGGTTGTTGGATGCCTCACTTATGTATGCATTATGAGGCATGCCATTCCATTTACAATCTCACAAATAAGCGAGTTTATGCATAGCCCAAGTACTAAGCATTGGTTGGTGGTAGTGAAGGGGATCTTTCACTAGTTGAGTGGTGCTTGATGCCTTGGGTTGTTTTGTTATAAAGGGAGATCATTCGTGCCAGATTTACATGCTTTTTCATATTTTGATTGGGTTGGTTCTTATGATGATTTATCATATCGTGGTTCAGCAACTCATGCATATCATGTTTGAGCAAGAAGCAGCCCATTGTGGCCATTTCTAGTTATAAAGCAAAGTATAGGGCATCTTTCACAGTTGTGATTGCGTGTGTTTGGCCCAGATGTCTCTTAGCTAGTCTGGGTATTGGATAGTCATCTACCGCCACCATCTTTATTGACATTGGCAATTGCACAAAATCCAATGCCCCATGCATGTACTAAGCACATTGTCATGCTCTATCATGAGGTCAAGGAGAGACTCTTAGAAGAGATCGACTTGGCCTATGTGCCAACATAGAACCACCTTATATATCTTTTCACAAAGGCTTTGCCTCATGAGAATTTCAAAGCTTTCTACAAAGGTTTGGGCTCACTTCCCTTTGTGGATAGATCTAGTTTATCGAGCATGGCACTTCCCTATACATGAGTGCTAACTCTTATTGATCGGATTACTCTCAAGGGGGATTCATTGCCATATTTCGGTAGTAATATGTATGAACACACTTGGGACCACCGTGGCATGTTTTTATCCCTTTAGGAGTTTTTAATCCCCCAGCCTTATATATACCCATTCACTTCTAAAGCACACTTAGTCTTGTAAATCTTCTCTATTTGATAGCTCTCAACACACTTTGAATTTTTTCTCTTTTTTGAGCTGCTTCTTCTCCAAGTTGTGTGCTTGCATTTGGATAATACTAAATCTAACATAATTAAGCTCACACCTAGCCCCTCTAATTTATCTAAATATCAGAGAGCTCATTGACATAAATACTAGATAGAGTAGGTGAAATCGGCCACCCTTCACACCATGGTACTATCCATCATATTAGAAAGCCCTCCTAAAGGAGCATGCACCCTCACTATCATTAACTTCTACAAGGCATAAATCCCCCATTGTAGATCCCTTGGAGTGCAATATACTCAAGTTGCTACTAAATCCCCCAATGTAAATCCTTTGGAGTGTAATATGGTTAGGTCACTACGTGGGTTTGGTACGAGGCACCCTATTGAATGCATTGGAAAGATCCATAAAGCAACAATAAATCCTCTTCTCATGTCTTACCCTCCTCTATAATATTTGTAAGGGTCAATATATGATCGAATATAGTGAACCCTCTCCTAAAGCATGCCCGCCCTCATGCTCTATACCTATGCCTCCTTGCCCATGTATTAAGCTCTTGTTCTAAAATGCAATCATATATCTTGAGCAAGAAGTGATCAATCATAATTGTCCTATAGTTCTCTAATGCAATGGTATGCTTTATCCAAACTCACTGAAAAGCCCTTACACATGCTTGACTCAAAATATGCCTCAATAAATAAGTAAGAATCTCACATGCATGCATAAAATATTTCCCAACCAAGCCATAATGATCTTATGCCTTCTCATGTTGCAATCTTTGAATCACCTCTATCATCATCCCTATAGTAAAGTATGAAATGTAAGATGGGTGGGAACCATGCGAGAGACACATAGAGGGTTAGCCTTGTACATCATATATGTTATTTGCATACTTGTATCATACTCTAGCACAATGAATAAGATACTTGATTGCCTTTCCTAAAATATTTCCCATCCCCTCTTGGTATCTCGCCCTAGAAACAATTAGTACATATTATCTCTGTCTTGAATTTGACCAAATATGCTCATTTTTTATTTGCACAAGATGTCAAAAGATCAAATGAGCTTTCCTATGTTCAACATCTCCTATAGCTTCTCACACTGCAATTGTATTCATGCTTCACGACACTCATCATCATACCAACTATTTTGTGGGGTAATACTTTGTGGGAGTGGAAAAAAGCCATAAGATTAGGAATGCATCAATGATGCATGCAAAATTTCTCTCAACCTTGGATGTTCTCATCCTAAGAGCATACAAGTGCATGATAAACAATCCATCATGTACTATAGTTCTATATACATGACCTATCTTATACAGACATTGGCAAATTTCTAAAAATTGGAGCGGCAATGAGTTGAGCAACCACTCATTGTAAAACTCAATTATGCATGAACTATTGCTAAACCAATATGCTTGGATAAAGTCATCAATATCTCGCAACAAAAAGAGTGACCCCATCAAATAGTCTACTATACTTGATCTCCCCTTAGAATTCTAGCATGTGAGCCGTCTTGAACCTAGCCATTATGACATGTTAAAAATGAACACTTCCTAGTGTAATGCAATAGTTGTCATACTATGTTAATCTCCCCAATGTCATGTAATGATCTTTGCATGTTTGCATTCTCTGGGACGATCTCCCAATAAATGGAGTCACCTCTTATACATCTCTATCAAGGCAATAATCGTGCGTATATTAAAATCTCCAACTAGTGATTATCTTTTTTATGACAAATCCAATTCATGATTAAGTAGAATTTAGTAGCCATACAACTTTGACACATTACCAAATCAACTTGCTAAGGTATGCAACACAAGTTACAACATTGGGAGGACATATCCAAGAACATTTTGGAGGCACATGCATCGAAATGTATTTCCTCATTTCTTTGCCTCCTTAAGGCCTAGGTTAAGCATTAACTTGTGTCTTAAGTGTGAATGTATTGATCTTTTCTAATTTGCAATATTTGGTACACTTATATAGTTAATAGATTAGTAATTTTCTTGAAATGTAATTTAGCAAGTTGCAACAATACGAGTCAAGGGCCACCACTTATGATATATTTGCACATTCAGTGTCTCTATGTGCATGTGCGTAATCTATCTATCAATATATGTGAGAGAGATGCCAAGATAAGCTAAATAGACCATAGCTACTACATTTCCAATAGAAGCTTTCTCATTTCTCATAATGACCATAGTAACTTTTCATTTGTTTTATTCTATGATGAGACACCAACAACGTTTGCACTCGTGCTAGGCCCAATGCCATAATTTAAAGAACATCCCACAATTTCGATTTGCATAGCATACAATTTCGTTGTGAAGAGATCTAGTAACTTCTCGCTAGACTTAGCTTCTATTGAAGCTCCTTGTGTAAACGGATAATACCTTCGTGGTCCTTCTAAGTACAATACTATCCTTATATGAGTATATCCTTATTTTAAAGGGCAAATTTTTAAGGAAGTGAATATCCCCCCTTCCTACCGCCCTCTTTTCTCTCTATACACACACACACACACACACACACACAAGGACTGCATATATCCCCCCTTCCTACCGCCCTCTTTTCTCTCTATATACACATACACACACACACACACACACACACACAAGGACTGCGTATATTCACAATTTAGACGCAGCAAATGAGGGTATCCAGGTGGGCTGGTGGTGGCGGATGAGAGGTCGGATGTAGTCGTCGTATCCGTCCGCCACTTCTCTGTCATTCAATGGGGTTTTCCACGCCTCTCGATAAAGGCGGTTGTACACATCACCATCGTAGGAGCCCAGAGCTGACCCCAGAAATTGATCAGTGTGGTTGAACGAGTCTACCAAGGCGACCGCGTTTGGGCGAATCTGCAAAAGAAAGCATCACATCAACCTATCAATCACGCGCATCCCAGGTCGGCCCTTTAATTGACTCTGAGAGAGAGAGAGAGAGAGAGAGAGAGAGAGAGGATGTTTACCTGCGAGAAAAGAGCTTTCAGTTGACTTCGCACAAGGACCCCTTGCTCAGGCGATAGGTACCCAGTTAATAGGAACTCTCCCATACACTCTTGCATCACAGAAAGTGCATAAACACAGTATATAAGCTGCAACTGCTCACTTACACCAGAGCCATCAATGTCTTCCCCAAGCTTTTCATAGAACCTGCAGGATCGTAGATATTGTATTTCACGATGAGAGAGAGAGAGAGAGAGTGTGTGTGTGTGTGTGTGTGCGCGCGCGCGCGTGTATCATTCATACTAAAAGAGAGAGAGACAAACAGTAGCGAATGGGGTTGTAGCCAAAGTGGATTTGAATGAGTGGACGTGTACATGGGTACATCAGTTCAAACCCTAGGTACATCACAAAAGCATCTTGCATCTTTCAAATTTCAAGCCTTCTTGAAATTTGTGTTTTTAAAAAAAACAAAAGAAAGATTAAATAAAAGAGCAAGTAAAATACATCTCGTCCAAAGAGTCTTTGTGGGGGTGGGCATGTGACAACCAATAACTTATAAAAGGTAGGAAGATGATCTCGTTAAAAATGCCAGCTTTGTTTTGAACGTAAAATTGGTAAGATCCTCGTCCTCTAAACCGTTTCTAGATGTTCATAACCCCAAAGATGGCAATTGCCTATGACTATGCTCTACCTCCGTTCATGCAAAGATGTCCCATGGACTTTAGCACCACTCCGACCTGTCTATGTGATTTATCGGTTGTATACAAATGCAATTGCCCAGTGTATCATTTGGAAGGATTTATCTATGCCCTAGACATTGGGAGGATCTGTGAAACAGGGATGCCCATTGAATGCTTTGTATGCCATTGCCACTAACCCATTTTTGCTACATATGTACAGCCTTACAGATGCAAGAATGTTACACGGTTGCAATCATCAGATGCAAAGCCTTTCCTCACCAAGACTATCGTGATGATTCCTTTTTTATGGCTAAATATGACCCTCAAAATGTTTCAAATTCTGATGGATGCTTGATTTGCCTTTCGATTGGCATTCAGACTGCACATTAACTTTGTGAGATTGAATCTCTTGCCTTTGAAACATAGGCATGCTATGCTCTCGCTGAGACAGATTTTGCAGCCACACGAGGTTGTCAGGCACTTGGGCTATCCCATTGGACAAAAAATCATTATTAAGCAACAAACAAATGAGGTCTAGCAAGAAAAAATAGGAATACTAGAAGCTCTCAACTTGGCTCTTGGATGTCAAGCTTCAGATAGTCCAATCAATTACTATGGCCTATGTGCAGCTTTATTTGCCATTAGGGCTTCGGACAAAAAAGGATATTGATGAATTTATGACTTAAACAATGGCGCTTCTTTAGAAGACTTGTACAAAATTTCTGGGCGGTAAAACTGCTGAAGGTGGATTTGATATGAACTCTGAGGATGAATGGCATTTGAATATACTTCATAGTCACTATCATGTGCTGGCAAGGAAAAATACCTTGCTAACTATTTTCTTTAAGCAAAAGCAACTTTGGGCAATCATGCTAGCTCCCATGTGTGGCAATATGAAAATGGAGACACATCGACATTGAATTGCATACCACTGGAGGTGGTTCTAGATCAACTTCAGGGGAAATTTTCCAAGAAGTCCGCACTCTCTGTCCTGATACAAGATTGGAAGAAAGTGTTGTCTCATATTCAATAGTCGACCATGCCACCATCACATGGCAACTCTTGGCAAAAGTAACGCATACATTGGAGTGCAATGTTCAAAGAACTACTGACAATCTGGAAGCCGATTAAAGCTTATAATCCAATTGAGAATCAAATACATTGATGCTGTGATTAATGACAACGATCATGTGCTATCTTTTCCAACTGCACGACACACATGTGCTTGGCATAAATCATGGATATACTGCAGTACTTCTGACTAGTGCCATCCATGGTTGAAACTAATGGAATTGCAGTTTGGAAGCTTAAATACATGCAGGTTGCCATC
Organism: Lygodium microphyllum; assembly: GCF_053477565.2. NCBI lineage: Eukaryota > Viridiplantae > Streptophyta > Polypodiopsida > Schizaeales > Lygodiaceae > Lygodium > Lygodium microphyllum. The sequence goes on from NC_141146.1 coordinate 141,099,053, forward strand.
CTATGTCTTTGCATGTCATGTCATCCACGAAAGTATGTAGACATATATTCCATCCACCTTGGGTTCATAAGCATGGCAATGCACTATGTCACATAGACCAAGCCTTGAAATGGTGGAAATCCTTTGAAGCAAAGGCTTTTCTTTTGGAGGTGCATGATTGTAGCGTTCCCTGGGGAACAGAGCTGGCAAAATGTTACATTGCCTCACCTCGATGTTTAAGATGCTCACATGCAACTGAGACAGCCTCACATCTATTATAATTTTGCATAGAAACTTTGATTTGTTGGATGGTCTTATCAATATTGCACACCTGATTTCCAAGGCAAATTCTCTGGTAGTTTGGAAGGTTTTCTCAAAGCTTATTTCCGTGTAACCTGTTCTTTCATTGGGTTAAACATGGGGCTTTGTGGAGTAGAAATTCTATTCTCATTGTATATTTATTACATTATTGAGATAATGGATAGTGGTTTCTTTTTTCTTTTTCCCAAAAGAGCATGCATAGTTTACACCCATATATAATTGTTTGATATATAGCTCATGTGACAATCAATGTAGCTTTGACCTTTGCTTATACAATCTTATGTGGCATTGTTGATTTAGGGGTATCTATGTTGTGGGAGTGCTAATGGCCAAAAGCTCTTTGTCATAGGTGGAATAATTCAACTATTCTAGATAGCCAATAGTTTCACTTAGCATGTCCATCTTGTGGCCATGAGCCGAGACAAGTGAGATTTCACTTAGCATGTCCATCTTGTGGCCATCAGCCGAGACAAGTGACCAGATACATTGGACAGCGCAAAAGGAAGCTCCACATACTCAAACAGGCCAAAAGGAGTCCTAAATGAAATCTTTGGAATATTGTTCAAAGCAAATCTTGATCCGGGGATATTGGGCTTCAAATCGAGCTTACTGAAAATCATTGATCATGCTAGCTGATCCAACAACTTATCCATTTAGGGCAAGGGAAACTTCTTTAATGAGCTTGTTCAAGCGCACTAAACACAGTTTTTGATATTTTATGATTGTTCTGCTAGTTCGCGCCTAACCGTTGCCTATCTTATCTCTACCGGATCTATCTCTGACAAACCCAACAAACAATCTTTGAGTGAATTGAAAACATAAATACCCGTGTCAAAGGTGCATTTAAGTTGAACGATTTCTCGGCAAACTTCGGATTAGGGCTTCGCAGCATGTTCCTCCTTCCCTTCTTTGAACAGATATCCTTAGTCGACAACCACCACAGCCTCAGATTAATTTCTTTACACCAAGGCGTACTCATTCATGGACATGATAGACAGAGAATAGATATAAGAATTGGTAAGATATCAGCAGAACCAGCAGAATGAGGGCTCTACCTGGCCATTATTCCAGAAATATCATACATTAAGGAAGCATTCTCGCTGGGTTATTACAAGGCTTCTGAGGATAGGGTTATTACAAAGCTTCTAAGGATATGGGAGCTGAAGAATGAGATATGAGAATTGAGTGATGAGTTCTCCTCCTCTCCAAAATGAGCCGAGGGCTTGTATTTATAGTATTCAGGGACGCGGTTTGCATTATTGGTGGTTGTTGAGTGGGTTATGAGCTTTCTTTGCTTTTTTACATAAAGTGATTTCCTCGGTAGTGCTAGCTGCTGTTGCTGCTTTATTTCGCAAGGGTCGGAAAGGGAGTGACCGTGCAAATACATGTGTTACAATCTTTGTGGTGTTCTTTACAAAAAAGTCTTCGGCAGTTGTTGGACGGATGAGTTTTTACTTTCAAGAATTTCTTCCATTATTGCCTTTAGTGCAGCCTTGTCATTTTCATGCATTGGTGAGAAGTCTTGTATGAGTATTGTTACATCCGCTTTATTGTAGACTTTACTCATGATGCGTCCTTTGCCTTCTTTTATGATTTTTTGCATTTTCTTGAGTATGATTGTCATGCCTTGCATTCTTTTGAAAGGGAAATTTAGGAGGTTGGTGTTGCGTGGGTAAAGGGTAGACTCAGATGAGCTGTTTAGAAATCCTTGACCAAGCAAGAAAGCATCTATTTTTGCATACCAAGCTCTAGGAGCTTGTTTCAAACCATATAGTGCCTTTTTGAGCTTGCATACCAAATGTTCTGAGCCTTCAACTGCAAAACCAATGGGCTGCTGTACATAAACTTTCCCTGAAGTTCCCCATGTAAAAATGCAGTTTTGATATCTAGCTGATGCACTGTCCAACCATAATGTGCAGCCGAAGCAATCATAGACCTGATGGTCGTCATACGGGAAGTAGGAGCAAATGTCTCCTCATAGTCAATGCCCTTTTTCTGTGCGTAGCCTTTAGCTACAAGCCATGCCTTGTATTTATCAATGGATTCATTTGCTTTCCTTTTCAGTTTGTAGACCCATTTCGTTCCAATGGCTTTCTTCCCAAATGGCAAGGACACCGAATCCCAAGTTTGATTCTTAGTAATAGAATCTAATTCAGCTTGCATTGCTGCCATCCAATGCACACTGTGTTGTGCATCCTCATAACATTCAAGCTCTTCATTATCAAAAGTACTTGCTGCCATAATAAACTCCATGGTATGTGTTGAATCATGCAAATGAGTTTGCCTTCTAGTACGACCAGCCATGGGTGCATCCAAAGGACTATCTTGCATAGTCTGCAAATACCATCTAGGTAACTGTCTAGCATCCTGACCGTGTGCAAGCTCTTGCTGAATTTTAGTTTCAGCATGATGGATGCTGAATATTCCGATCAGCCAATGGCTGAATTTCTGCACTTTCCATAGGAACAGCTGGCTGAACATTAGGTTCATTTTCTGAAGCTCCAGCTGAATCACCAAAAGTAATGGGCAGCAGCCCTTCAAAAACATCACGGGCAGCCTGATATGTGTCCAAACCAGCCAAGGATAATTCTGATTTTTCATCAAAAACAACATCCCTGCTGACAAAAACTTTCTTTGTAACGGGATCATAGAGTTTGTAGCCTTTGCTTTCATTGCTATATCCCATAAAAATGCACTTAACAGCCTTGTTGTCCAACTTTTTTCTAAGTACTTGTGGAATATGGGCATAGGCAAGACACCCAAAGGTAGGAAAGTGACCAACAGAAGGTTTAGGGCTGTTCCAAGCCTCAAAAGGTGTGATGGTCTTCAAGGCTTTGGTAGGGCATCTGTTCAAAATATGGCAAGCACACATGACTGCTTTCATCCAAAAACTATGAGACAAGCTTTTTGCCTTCAGCATACATCTGGCCATCTCCATGAGTGACCGATTCTTCCTCTCTGCTACCCCATTCTGCTGTGGAGTATAGGCAGTAGTATACTGATGGACTGTGCCCTTCTGTTGCAAAAAGGAATTCAGCATAGAGGACATGTATTCCCCCCCTCGGTCCGAACGGAGAGTCTTAATCTTGCATCCAGATTGATTTTCAACAAGTGCACTGAAAGCCAAAAATGCATCATACACTTCTGACTTATTTTTCAAACAGTAGACCCAGCAAAAATGTGTAAAGTCATCAATGAATGTCACAAAATAATAACAACCGCCCAATGACATGGTTTACATAGGCCCACAAACATCTGAATGCACCAACTGCAATCTGGTTGTTGCTCTGAAAGCAACATCACGAGGAAATGAGAAACGATGCATTTTTCCTAAAATGCATCCCTCGCATAAGTGCTCAGGAGGTCTCTCCAAGAGAGGTAAGCCATCCAACATCTGAGTACGCTGCAAAAGCATCAAGCTGCCAAAGTTTACATGCCCCAAACGAGCATGCCATAACTCCGCCTGTATCATAGCAGGAGTAAGAGTGGATGTCAAGTATGCTGTCTGATCTACTGAAAGAGCATCCAACTCATATAAACCATGACACAAAGATCCTGTCAAGACCAAAGTCATGCGTTCTTTATCTCTAACCATGCAACGGTCATCATCAAATGTGACCTGCAAACCACAACGTGCCAAAGAAGAAATAGAAAGCAAATTCTTCTTGATTCCAGGCACAAACAAAGCATCCTGTAGGCGGAGAATAAAGCCATCAATGGCTGTGAGCTGAATCTCCCCAATACCACGAACAGGGTATGATGCATTATTGGCACACTGTACCGATTTCCCAACGGGAGGTGCACTAACTGAAGCAAACAAATCTCTACGAGATGTAATATGTCTAGAAGCACCACTGTCAAAGAACCAAGTGTCAACATCCTCTGTAGAGCTAAGTGCTCTATCGGCCCAAGAGATGTCATAACTGCAAGTGTAAAAACAATAGTCCCTGTCCACAACAAAGGACGCGGGCTCACTAGCAGTGGAAGGAGTAGTAGAAACAGACATTCCTGACTCCTTCTTCTCTTTGGCAATACGCTTTCTGCACTCAGTGATATAGTGGCCGGGCTTCTTACAATAGTGACATTTTCCTTGTGTCTGATTTTGCGATGTGCTCGAAGTGCCAGAACTCTGTGGAGCATTTTTCACCTTGTTGTTTTTGGCTTTCTGTCTTGCCACAAAAGCCTGCTCAGAGACTATAGCATCCACACCACTATTTTTCCTTGTTTGCTCCTCCTCTAGAAGCAAACTAACCAGCTGAATAAAAGTGAGTGGGTGCTCAGCAATCCTCATGAGGCAGCTGAGATGGCGGCTCCTGTAGGTGCACTGGAAGCACGCAGGTACAGGGGGAGACAGATGGGGGCTGCAGACAGTAGGAGCTTCAGTCTGCAGACTGCAAACCGCTCTCATACCAAATGTGAGATGGAAGGATCGAGGTGCAGTTGAGATTCAATAGACAGTGTGAGAGTGAGAGACAGAGTGAAGCACGACACCCAAGAGAATAGATTGAAAGAGTGTGTTCAAAAAGTACAAAGTACAACCCTTAAACCTTAGGGTTGTAGGGGGTGTTCACACCTGACACACACTAAGTGCCCATAAGTGTGTAACATAAGCACATAAGCACATACGACAATAAGACTATAAGTCTGGGGGAAAAAACCTCTCCTACCGAGAGTAAAAAGTGCCCAGTGTCCTACTGATCACCGACACTCCCATATGAGCGTAGGCGTAAGTGAGGCGTGAGTCAAATACCCAACATCAGTGTCCTAAATTACGTAAAGGAACCTGTGACTAACGAGTTAATTAAGGAAGCTGCTTTTATGTGTCAAACATAACGTGGTAGGTAATTAGATAACTAAAACAACCCCGAGGGAAGTGTGGTGGATGTGACCAATGGGTCTATCCTATGGAAGGGTGGTCTCGGTTAGCCGAGAGCTTTTCTCAAAAGGAAATGTTAACGAGGAATGTTAGGGAAGGACGGACGATGTCCTTAGACAATGTGGTTAGAATCCTGATTCATACCGTTTTAGGGGACCGGAATGGGACTATGCCCTACGGGCAGAGAGGTCGAGCGATGCATCCCCCTCATTTCCCATTCTCTTTGAACCAAGTGTGGTATGAGTCTGCTTGGGTCCAATTGTATCTACACAAAGTGGAGCGGCTGTAGACCGACCCTAGAAGGCTATTAGGAAGACTCGACTGCTAGGAACCCGGACTTCAGGTCGATCCTAGTGGGAACGGCTAGATAAGTTCCATTGCGGGGCAGACTCGAGAGACCCTAGTTGGCAAACCCTGTGTCATTCCTTGGGAGTGTCGGGCGGCGTCTTCTAGATTGATCTCTTGATGGGCTGCTAAGACGTGTCCCGCGATTTGAGGGGCGGGCACGTTATACATGTGTTCTAGTTGTAAAGCTTTCTTGAGTATTACATTTCCGGATTATTGCCAGGTGGATTCCTTGCTGGTGTTGAGGTTCAGGGGCTGCATTAAAGAATTAAATGCAAAGGTTAGTGGTTAAGTCGCTTTCCAATAGTTAGTTTGCAGCATTGAGGAATATTGCCAGTAGGGATTCTATTTCCTCTTATGTGGATGATACATAGACCTGATCTATGTATGCAAAGTAGAATAATTTAATTATCATACTATCATCAGCTTTTGGTGGGGTGATTATCCTGGGATACAGAGATTGTTGGATTTTTACATAGCTAGGATGGTATGTAAGGGTTTTTATCCATTCGGTAAGTTCTTTGAATTCTTCGATGAACTGTTTGGGTGTGATTATGACATCATCATTGTATGCCTTAGTATACAATGGTCTTGAGCTTGTACCTGCATTATTACTAGACTTATTTCTTGTTGATACAGGAGGTATATTTCCCAAGTTTTTGGGAAGATTATTACCCATTTTTTCAGGGCCAGAATTACTCGTTTTTTCAGGGCCAGAATTTCCTGTCAATACAGGAATATATAGCGTACCAATCTCATCAGGCCCTATGCCTTCAACTGAAGTACTAGTATTACTTAGTATAGATGTTTTCCCCTTTTTAAGGTATTTCCCAATGAGAGAGATATCCTTCTCTACCTATGGAACAGCTTGAGGCATGGTTAGTTCTTCAAGAAGACATTGAATCTCATGCTCTGTAATTTTTTACATCCACAAGGATGTTTTCTAATTTATTGATTATTTGAGTTTTATCCATTTGCGCCTTCCCTGCTCAATAAACCAGTAAAATCATTAGTTTTTCCCGTTATATGTTCAATAGTAAAATTGTAATATGAAAATAATAGCTGCCACCTAATTAATCTTTTGTATTGGGAAAGGTTCGGTAATTTATTGAAATTTAACCCGCGAACTTGCGTATTATCAGTTCATATTATAAACTTTCTTGGAAGAAGAAAGTAATTGAATTTATGTATGGCCTTTTTAACAGCTAATAGTTATTTTCATTCGAATAATATCTTGTTTTTGTATCTGTAAATGTTCCTGAGCTATAACAGCAAATGCTTCCTTTATCATTTACCTTTTCTTTTAGCACCGCCCCCCAACATTTGTCGGAAGCATCGGTTTCTAGTATTAGTAGTGTATCATCCTGAGGAAGTGTCAGGCGAGGTGTATTCTGTACATGTAATTTTATATCTTTTATTAGGTTTGTTACCTTATCTGTCCATTTCCAAATGGTTTCCTTTTTCAATAATTTTTGCAACGGATTTCGTTTAAGAGCTATATTATGTAAGAATTCCTTGGCATGATTTACACATCCCAAAAATCACTGCAATTGCTTTTATGTATCCTGCATCTATGGGAAGCAAACTCGTGATGTTGTTCCTAGCAAGGCTTCGAGGCGGTCTTCAACACCCTTGGAGCTTGTTTCTATCGATCTTTTGTGGACCAATGTGGACAAAGTCCCTTAGAGGGAACTTGTATTTCACGCTCATTGTGGATGATTATAGCAGGATGACATGGGTTTATTTCTTAAAGCTGAAGTCAGAGACACTCCAACTTTAAGGATTAGTTACTCTTTGAGGAGAACCGATTGGGCCGGAAATTGAAGACGTTACGATTGGATAAGGGCAAAGAATTTGTTTCTATTGAGGTTGCTCGTTTTTGTGTAGATCATGGTATTCTTGTAAAACATCCGGGAAATTTCGTATCTTTTCTATGACATGTGTTTGTAATTCGATTCCATTATTATCAATTACGAATCCCAAGAATTCTATTCATGTTTTGATGAGCTCCATTTTCTTGAAGGAAAGATTTATACCATTTTCTATGGTTAATTGTAAGAATTTCTTTAAGTGTTTGATATGTTGTTTCAGAATTTTACTAAATATCAATATGTCATCTATGTATACAATACAAAAATCTGAGATAACAATGTAGATCTTATCCATTAGTTGTTGATATTCTTGTGGTGCATTTTTCAGACCCATAGGCATTACGATCCATTCGTAGTGCCCTTGAGGCGTTGAGAATACCGTATATTCTATACTACTTTCTTCTAATTTTAATTGCCAGAATTTTGATTTACAATCAAATTTAGAGAAAATGTTCTTATTCCGAATTCTATTAAGTAACAAACTTTTATTTGGTAGATAATAACCATTGAATTTGGTATATTTATTAAGGAGTTTATAGTTTATTACCAGTCGTGCCTTACCTCGCTTGATTTCGCTATGATTGTGAACCATGAATGCAGGTGAGCTATGTGGGCTCCTAGATTCATGAATTAATTCCATGTCTAAAAGTTCTTTTATTTGTTTCTTAAATTCTTCTTGGTCTTCTTGAGAATAAATCATAGGTTTACACCTCATTATGTTTTTCTCTATTAGCTCGATCTTTACATAATTTTTCCTTATTTCCCAGAACTGCAATGGGTTCTCAAAGCAAACTTTCTCAAATTTGTCCTGCCATTCCTTAATTAATCTAGTTATATTTTCTTTTTCATACTCTATTATATTATTCATGTTTATTCATGGCTTGCCATAAGAATATCTTTTGATTCTTATCATGGTATGGCACTTTGTTTTGAAGATGATTTCATTATCTCTTTGTCTATATTCTATAAATAAATTTAGGAAATCATTCCCTAACAGTATATCAAGTCCTTGATTATTTCCCTGAAATATTTTGGGTATGTTTATTATAACATTCCTCACTTGTATGGGTAAAGTGTCTCAGTCCTTTTCCAATAGTTTTCTGGGAAGTCTTCTCGTTTTGCTATTGAAATCGAAGATCTGTTATCTATATATGCAAAATATTCTTCTGGTTTATCTTCTATGTGTATTAATATCTTTATATATATATTGTCAATTCTATTAAGGGCTAACATTTTTCTGCCTGTATTAAAATTCCATTTACCTTAATGATAGTATTCCATCTTCTATTTTATAATTATTACATGATTCCAGGAATCTCATACCTAGGATTATAGGGTATGTTTTAGAAATCCCCTTGTCTACCATCATTGTTATGTTAATGATCTGATTATCTATTTTTATCAAAACTTCACAGGACTAATCAATTTCCCATACTTTCCCCGTCCAGTCTTGATAAGGATAATTTTTTATTAAAGATGTTTTTACTATATTTTTTTTTATTTCTTGGTTAATATAGTTATTTCATGCTCCTGTATCTATCAATATTTCTTGGATTTTCCAATGTTGACCATTAAAGAATTCTCCAAGGATTTTAAATTGTGTAGTATTATTATCCTTCCTATAATTTATGCTTGATAATTCTTTCCCTTTATCCGATCTCCCCCCGAATTGTGAGAGGGTTGTCGAATCAATATGCCCTGATTTACTTTTATAGGAGACTTATCTATTAATGTCTCGTCTATAGAGGGTTTAGGATTTATATCAAGTGTCCATTCCTCATTTAATACTAGCGGTCTTTCGATGGTTGGTAAGTCTATCTCTTCGAAGGTATTGTAGATTTCATCTATGGATATTATATCTCTGTCTTTGAATTTTATTGAATGCACTGAATTTGTCAGTGCATAGCTTACAGCGTAATGTATGTTGAAAGGTTTTGACCCATCTTGGAATAGATCATGCCTTTCAAAATTATAAGCTAACGTTAAGGTGCTATTTACATTTTTATCATTTAAGCTTATAGTATACCTTGGATATATAGCCAGGTTACCATTGACAATTCCTAACAAGGCATCTTGTCGATTATTAATTCGGCTATCTAATAATGCTATTTTTATTGGTGAATTTATACCAAGTCTATAATGTATTTGTATTAATATATGAATTCCTCCTAGATTAATAAATCCTATTTTATGGAGATGTTTTTTAAAAATTTTATTAATCTTTTCTTGAATATCGTGTTTGAGTAGTAGAGGAATGTTGATGTTTCCTTTGGCCTCATTAATATCAATGGATCGCTCTTTAATCTTTAATCCATAGTATATGATATTTGATCTATTAAAGAGCTTGAGCCATTGCTCTAGGAATTCTTTATCGAATGCCTTACTAGATGTATCGCACGGTTTATCTTTAGCGATCTCTTTATATATACTATTATCAAAGATCAAGCTTTTACTAAAGTTCTCATGAAGCTCGTCTTCTTGTATGTCTAATGCTCCATTCTCTATCAGATTCTTCTATTTCACTAATTACATAGGCATTATCCGTATTATCTCCAGACGACTAGTTTGAGAAATTTTGTTCATATATCTGATTCAGATTAGTCCTTATCTTTCTTTTAGGACATTCATTCGCATAATGACCAATTTTCTGGCATAACCAGCATTTACATGTTTTTGGTTTTTGATTAGAAGGTTTTATAATTCTTTTGTTTTCTTTCTTAGCTTGTGGTATATATTTTTCGTTAATCCTTCTGGGATAAAACCTTTTCCTAAAAGGTCTAAATTTCTTATAGCCTGTATTGGTTATCTTAGATGGAGTATTGTCTTTTCTTAGTAATCCTAGTAATATTCTTTGAAGTTCCAAAATGTATTGTTTGTGAATTTATTGGACAGCAAAGTTCTGCTTTTATCTGTTTGGTCATTACTCTATTCTGGTGTAATTGCCTACACCAAACATTTATGGCTTGTTTGGCGAATGTTATTCTACTACCTAGGGTATCCTGTTGTTGGTTTAACCATGTACTCTTAATAAGTGTAGGTATACTGGCAGTATACAGTCATTAATGGTTGTATTATAACGATGATCGTTATTATATCTTGACAGAAAGTACTGTAAGTGTGCAAGATTGAAGAACACATGTCTTATTGGCCAACAGGGATCCCAAACTGTTATTACATCATTATTTAGTCTCTCATGATCTGAACAGAGTTGCAGATCACGTAGTATCATTTGTGTCCGTCGTTCTATTTCTCTTTCAAGATATTTGATCATTACTGGGGAATGCTCATTGCTTTTGTAACAAATCCTTATATTCTTTTTTATTTTCCTCAGTAGGTTCTATCTCTAGATTTGGTCTTATTCCAAATGTCTTAATTAAGAATAAGCTAATCCAATTTAATTGATTTTTGCCCCATACATCAGATTCATTGACCAAGTCGAAAGGTTGAAACCTTCCAAACTGAGTTCCTCTGAATCTATAGCTACTAGACGGGAGCCTAGCAGCCTCTATATTCTGAGTTTGCAAACTTATCTCAGGTAGCTCCATTTTAATTGGTTGATCCAAATCCTTCTAAATTTCTTTTCTTATTTAAACAGAAGTTTATTGTTTTTCCTTTTAACTTAAATCTTCTTTTCTCCATTGATCTCATTATTAATTGTGCTATAGGAGTATAATTTTCCTATCATTATTTCTTTATTATGATTAAAGAGTATCACTTTAATTTCTCCTTCATAATCATTGTCGATTATTCCTGGAGCATTCATAACTTGTAATCCTTTATTCAATACTATGCTTGATTTATTATGTATCTCTGCATATATTCCTTTTGGGAATTTTAATATTAAGCCTGTGGGTATGAGTTTCCAAGAATTATGTCCTATAGTTATTGGCTCTGAATTACAGGAATATAAATCATATCCGATACCTTCAGGAGTAGCTAACGTAGGTAATTTATTATATTCTAATATTTCTATTCTTGTTTTCATTTTTACTTCAAACCTTAGACTCTGATACCACTACAGACCAGCAGCGCGCAGAACACAGTTTCTGATATTGTATGGTTCTTCTGCTAGTTCACGCCTAACTGTTGCCTATCTTATCTCTACCGGATCTATCTCTGACAAACCCAACAAACAATCTTTGAGCGAATTGAAAACATAAATACCCGTGTCAAAGGCGTGTTTAAGCCGAACGATTTCTTGGCAAAACGATTTCTTGGCAAACTTCGGGTTAAGAAAGGAGGTTGCCAGCTGAAGACATAGACCAGAAGATTGTCGCCAGCAGGTTGATGATGTTGCCAACAGCAGGAGATGACATCGGCAGCAAGCAGGTCACCACCTAATAAATGGTGATAATGAGGCAGCGCAGGTGCTATTGATGGCCGAAATTGTCACAGTAGACTGAAAGCCAGGTAATGGATGGTGATGAGAGAAAAAGCAAAGGGTGTAGGGTATGATTTAGGATGAGAAGAGTGGTCAAACATTGAATCCCTTTTATAGAACTTTTCGAGCCATTTATGCTTCCAGAGACAGTTGATTTTTGTAAATAAATATAATTTAGAAAATGTTTTGGGGCTATATGAGAGCCAAAAGAAATACTTTTAGGCTACTCTTGAGGTAGCTTAGTAGATGACAGTTTTGTAAGTAAGTTTCATCTAGAAAATGTTTTGGGGCTGTATGAGAGCCAAAAGAAATAAGCCAGTTGCTTTTAGGCTACTCTTGAGCTGGCTTAGTAGATGACACTTGGGCATGTATTACATGGCTCTATGGATACCATTCCTGCTCAATCAAAATCCTTACAGCTAGTGCCCGATTTATCTCCGGAAAATAGACTTTTCAAGTGACTGTCAAGAGTGTAATATGCACATACATGTAATAACAAGTGGATTCATGACTAGTCAAGAAGACACATAAGAGCTAATTCATTTAGAGCCAAGTTGAAGAAAATCAATGAGCTTGTACTCTGACAACCTTCTAATTTCAAATACATGTAGTCTGACATCTAAAACGTCATTTACATTAGGTTTCCTTTTTTCAAAATCTTTTCTTTAATTTAAAGACTCACTTTGGAATATCAACTAGATTAAAGACTCACTTTGAAATCACAACTAGCTGACAATGTGCTCTTGCCACAGCCACTACATCTTCTGCAAATTCATGAAGACCTGCAAGAAAAATGGAATTTCAGGTTTTTAGAATAAGCATAGAGCTGTTAAAAGTCTTGTTTTTAAAAAATGCAACATCCAAGTATACAATCAAATGATTAGGGAGCACTAATCTACTCTCTTATTTAATCAATAAAAAAGTATTGTAGAATGTGTAGATAGGCTAACGTTTGAAGTTTCTTTAGTCATGTCAATGGAAGATTGCGGATCATGGAAATGAAAGGTCATGAACAAGAAAGGCCAATAACCAAAGAATCGAGATAATGCAAGCTCAAAAATAATGACAATGAAAGGTCACAACAAGGCCTTATAGAAGGCAATGTTGAGCTAAGAATGCATTACATGCTGATTACCCACATTAAACAGCCCCAAAAAAAGCTTAATTAATTAATTCCAAAGACTTTTATTAAAAGAAATGCATTCCTAGAGAGTGTTTGTGTCCCATAAGCCAAACCCTAATTTGGGAAGACCTAGCCATCTATAAATAGATAGGCTACCACCACTCAGCTCCAATCTCATTTTTGCAGCTTCATAGTTGCACGAAATGGCATTTTGGGCTTCCCAAAACAACCATTTTGGACAGTAGGGCAAAACTCCCAATTTTGTGATAGGCTACTCATTTCGCATTTTTGTGCTCAGTTTTCAGCAAGCTTCCTCTACTCTCCACCCTCTTTCTCAGCTGATCACTCTCCCTACTTGCTATTTGCTTCCCCCCTTTCACATCTACTGCTGTCTACAGCCTTGAAACCCTACATCCCTCATCCCTTAGCTGCCCAATACTTTTCCTTTCCTATCCACACTATTTGCAGCACTTCTCCCTCAGTTTTGGAGCTGTTTTTTAGTGTTTCCAACAAGCAATCCCTCTCCTCTCTTCGTTCTTCACTGTCCACACTGGTTTGAGCTGGTTTTCCCCAACTTTGTTGCTGGTTTCCTCTATTTCCAGCAAGGAATAGCCATGGTGAAGGATACATTTTAGAGCCACATGTGCATCATTAGAAACTAGGGAGCTAGCAGTGGCTCAAAGCTGTGGGAATGCTACTATTGTCATGTCATACACATGGGGAACGTTGCACAAGTGAAGGATCATCTTGTTCGTGTTAGTGGTAAGGATATTGTAATTTCCCTGATGTGCTTGATGATGTGTTTGCTAGTTTACAACATTAGAGGCAGCAATGCCTTGTGGTTAGTGTGGCAAATAAGGATGATACTCCATGACCAAGTGCATGTCCTATGGTTCCTCCTCCTATTGTAGGTGGTAGTGCCCCAAGGAGAGGTAGAGTCACGAGTGTGCATAGATATTGGTGCTTCTGATAGTGGATAGAGAGAGACCTTTCTTGGTGTGAAGTTGTTCTCCAATTCCTCTAGAAGTCTACTAGGAAAGACTATGATATACCTTGGACAGTTGCAATTGACACCACTCTAATCCTACACATCAATATCCTCCTTCCCAACCCGGTAATATATCCAAAGAAGAGCACATCTTGTGGTTTCTCTACAAATGGGTCTACATACCCACTCACCACAATCCCAGTGAAGTCTGTGCAATGGCCTCTTGAGTTCTTCTATATTGAACCTTTGAATCCATGCTAAAGCAAAGAATGAAGAAGCTCCTCGAATGCCCACTTTAATGCCAATTGAAAAAAGAGCTCAAGTGAAAGCACACAAGCAAAAGCTATGGCGGATGGAGCGAGAGAGAGAGAGAGAGAGAGAGAGAGAGAGAGAGAGAGAGCGTATGTGGGAAATCCAACAATCACAATGTGTGACCTACCTTTCCTTATTCATTAGTCATTGAAAGAATAAAGTGATAGTAATGGGCACCTACCACCTAGAGCGTATAAGTGTGCGGTCAGGGGGTGTAAAGTAAATACAGGGCGGCATAGGCACAAGCGCCTTTACCCCTAACAACGTCCAGTATCTCCATCTATCTATTATACTATTGAGCTAAAAATGCATTAGTTTGACTTAAATAGTCCCAAAACATGCTTAATTAATGAAGAAACCTTATTATTTTAAAAAGAAACACGATTGTAGAGAGTTCCTATATCCCACATACCAAACCCTAATTTGGGTAGGCATGCAGTCCACCATTCTCCCTCAATCTCGTTTTTGCAAGTTTTAGGAGTCGTATTTTTGTTGCCCACATCCCATTCGCAAAGGACATCATGGTCAAACCTTCCCCTTAGTTATGCTATCATGTGATGCCTGATCCTAGTCTCTGACTCCACCTGTGAGTTGTCGTCTATATCCTAGAGTTGTTACTGGTACTTGGAGCTATCACCTAGTACCCTAGAATTATCACCTATAGTCTAAACCTTGCATTTGTTGTTATCGGCTGGAGTTGTCACCATTAGTCAGACACTGTCGCCATCATTTGGTTCTTGTGTTTGCCAAGTTTCTCTCTCTCCAACTGTTGCCTATACTTCATGCTCACTCATCTACTGTCTCCAGTTATCATCCAATTTTTCTCTCTCCTCAAGTATCTACGTTTTTTGTCTTTCTCTCTCATCACTGCTTATCTGCATCAGATCCAACCTCTTTGGCTACGTTTACTGGTGTTTGACACATGGAGACTACCTTGCTCGTTTCAGGATCCATTTCGGAGTAGGACACACACTCCAACTCATAAACTCTTCCTTGATCCCAAAGATAACGAGAGTTGAAGATTGAGTATTTACTGCATAGTGTATTTATTGCATGAGCATTATATATTCAGTAGTCATTCACTTCATTATTCATTGTGTTCATTGTCTCTGAGTTACCCTAACCCCAACTGTGTTCTGTGTTATCAGTTTGTGCTTTGTCGCACAGTTCGTTTTGTGTTTTCCATGTTTAGAGTATTTCTTAATATGATATCAAAGCTACATACTCTCTAAGAAACCTTGGCCTTTGATCGGGAAGCTCATCCGCAAAAGCAAGAACAATAGAAGGGTTAGATGACTTCGAATGCGTTTACACCAACACTCCTCACCACAACCAAACATGGACTTAAACGATTAGGAGTGGACCTCCTAGCTTGCTACTGCCCGATCTAACATAGGCAAAGAACCATTGGACTATCACGGACTCCTCACTTCATATCGGATTTCCGCTGCTGAGTATGATCTCATCCTTATGGATAGGGCTAAGCAAGAGGTCGAAGGTAAGTCTAAGCTATCTCCTTTCAATTTGGTGGACAGAACTAATGATCTTGAAGGACCTTCGAAATCTCCACTACGGATTGGTCATTGGCAAGTGAAACCTATCTCGGAATACACTACTTCCATAGTACTTCTTTTCTCTAATGCTAGTACAAACCCTATTATATATGATTCTATGCCAATTGATTATGTATTTTCTGTTGGATAGGGGGATGCTTATCAAGAAGAGGCTCTTCAAAATAGCCTTTGGTTTTTGAGTAATGAGAAAGACAAGCATTTCTTTATGAGCACAAAACTAGGTAAGAAGCTAAAAGAAGAACTTGTAAGTATTCCTTCGCTTTCTTTTCCTTCAAATGATTTTGTTTCTCATGGTCAATTTAGAATAGGTGCATCTTTATCCAATGCATTCAATGGACAAAAGAAACCAACCATGTTTCCCATAACACAATCTATCACTAATCCATTTGGGCTCCCTCCCATCCGTCCTTCATCTTGCGCTACATCTTCCTTTCTGCCTCCATTAAGTGCACCACATTTATCCACACACACCACACCAAGGGGTTTTGCGTACTCAGTAAACATCCATAAGGATCTCTACATACTCGTTCCGGGTGGTGTACTTGTGACGAAGGCTTGACCTCCGACACACACATTCGAGTTATTCCTCTGGGAGTGCATCCCAGATATACTCGAGTATGGATCATTAGGTACCGTAGTTTGCCTCTATGGCTTCACCTGGTGAATCATCCGGTCATTATGTTGTGCTCTAGCCGATATTTGGATAGGGCTATCATATCCCAGTGCCTCTACCTTCACCTACAATACCATATGGACCTATGGCAATTTTAGTACCTTCACATCGATTAGCACTCATTGGATATCAACAGCTTATTTCTGTCTATCCACAATTATCCTCTCCTCCTTATGCACCTACACCACCACCATCTTATCTTGCACCCTACCCCACCTATCCATCTTCATAGACCTCATGGTTCTAGCTCCTCATCTGCCAAGTATGCTTTTAATGACAAGACTCATTTCAATGGATCAAACTACATCACTTGGTCTTATTTTGATGAGCCATCTCTTAGACTCTCAAAACCTATGAGATTTAGTGACCTCGAATCGACTTGGGTACATCTGTGAGAGTGCGCAACGGAAGAAGAACACGAACACAGAGGAGGGGAGAGAGAAAGCAGGGAATGAAGGAAGAAAATCTGCACTGACTGAAATGAATGCTGAATACACTGAAATGGACTGATCAGTCCCTGCACGCAGCCCGGAGCGTCAGTGAGGGCACCAGAACAGACTGAAAGCAATGGCAGCACGAATGCCGGAGTGGGAGAGGACGGAGAGTGTGCTGAACCTGCAGAAGAGAATGCTGAGAATGACTGGGGGGCTGCTATATATAGCCCCAGGCCAGAAAACTGGCTGACCTGCCAAATCTGGCCGACTTGGCCAGATCTGGCCGACCTGCCCAAAAATCTAGGCCGACTGCACACCAAAAGGCCCAGTTTGGGCTGTGTGACTCCCAGAAAAGGAATGCAAACAAAAACAGCAGCTTGGGAGCTGACAGAGCTCCTCTGTCTCCTGCCAGACTCTGACAGGAGCTCACAACCAGGAGATGACAGACTGAGAATGATAATAGAGCATGCTAACAACATCCTCTCCACTTCTTTCGATTGATGGGAGAGAGTGCTTCCCTCTTACTTCTTCTAGTTTGAGAGGGGGCGATTTGCTTCTCTTGATAGTGATAGTGATGATACTTACAATTTTTTACTCTCAGACATTTATTTCCTTGTATTGTACATTATGGACACTTATAATATCATCCACATTGTCAAGATGACATGATTGTAAGAGGATGCTTAGGCAAGTGAACAATTCCCTTTCGAGGATTTTGCCCAAGTAGCACCATTGCATTGCATTCTACGTGAGCATGAAAACTTAGATCTTCCTTTGCATTACCCCATGTATTGGCATTTCGTTCATGTAAACATGCATCTATGCACATTTCTTCCTTTTCAATCACCCTAGGAGTGGTCGACTCTGGATCCATCATACTCGTGGCATTGCTTATAATAGACTCCAAAGATGGTTTTTCGCTATGCTTGCATATTGGCTTTGCTTGTCTTGCTTGATCACATGTATTGCTTGTCTCCCCACATATTCTCTATATGATTGGCACACACACACCCTTAGGAATCCCTAGGCACTTGTCCTAGTAATGTGTGGGATTGTTGTACTTGCTTTATGAAGGTAGTGAGGCTACCCATCCTCATTTCCCATATTTCAAGGCATAGTGACTCAATGGGACGAACACGATTTGGAATCCTCACTTAATGCTAAATCTTGTGACAAACTAAAACAAAGCAAAACCAAAAAACAAAAAAATGTCCATTATTCATTCCATCCACCTTTGTAGGACTTAGTAGGATCCTGGGCAATTGACAAGCACCCTTGGTCCGATGTCTCGGCCTCTTTGGAGTAATCATTTGGGATCCCTTGGTAAGATAACTATTGTCTCTGTAGTCTTAATAGTGTTAAAAAGACTGCTAGGGTTTGCATTGAGGACACACAGAGTATACGACCACGACAGAAACACACAGACAGACATAGACACAGAGGGCAAAACTCAAAACTCAAACCCTAAACGCAAAACACAAAACTCAAACACAGACAGAAGAAGGGAGAGAGAGAACACAACTCTGAAGTGAATGAATGTTGTAAATGAATGTAAGAGTGTACAGTGTGCTCAAGGGCAGAGCAATGTCGGACTGTGACGTCCACTGAAGACGGATCCCAAGTCTGTGACCACCAATCGGAGTGTAGGAGTGCCGAATAGTGAATGGCAGCAGGCTGGTTACCAAAACGCAGCAGTCTGGAGGTTGAAAACTGGTAAACGCAGCAGTGTACCACCGATCAGGGGCTGGAAACTGTGCACAGTCTACTGTAAACAACAGGCTGAAACAGTGTCTGAGAGTGTTAGGGCCTACAATGCTGAAAACGCAGGCTAGCTGACCCTGGAGATGATGGACAGTAGGCTGAACAACAGTCTAGGATAGTTTGGAGCAGTCGCCAGCAGCTGAGAGCTGTCACCTACAGCAATGGATAGGCTGAGGATCATGTGGCTGCAGTCGATGATGGCTGGACAGCAGATGGAAGCGGGTTGCAGGCTGGAAACTAGGCGCCAACAGTAGCAGAGGGTGTGTGGGCTGGTGTAACCTGCAAAACAAGGATGATTGCTGAATGGGGGCAGCCTGTCTATTTATAGATGTGGAAGGGTGCCCCAAAAATTAGGGTTTCCACTAAACTTTCTCGAATTGCTCCCCGTTTTAGGGTTTCCACTGAACTCTCTCGAACCACTCCCCGTTTTAGGGTTTTACTCTAAAAGAGCATTTTAAGTGTGTTTTGGGGCTGTTTAAGAGGCTAATCAGCAAGTAATGCATATTTTAGCTCAATAGATAGGTCACTGTATAGCCAACGTGCACTCTTTGCCTAATGCCCTATCTACTTTGGGCTAGAATTCCTTGGGATAAAAGAAAATAAACAAAGGGTCTTATTTCTCAGGTCTCAGTTTTAGACCTAAGAAGGGGTGTTGAGCTAAAAATGCATTAGCCTCACTCAAATAGCCTCAAAATATACTTAATTAATGAAGAAACCTTATTACTTTAAAAAGAAATGCGATTCTAGAGAGTTACTGTGTCCCACATGCCAAACCCTAATTTGGGTGCCCCAAACTTTCTATAAATAAGCATACAGCCCACGACTCTTCCTCAATCTCGTTTTTGCAAGTTTTAGAAGCTGTATCTCGTCTTCCCCTAACGCGACCCCTCGTCAATTCCCGCTCGACACCATGCCTCCTCCCCCCTCTGCACGCCTCGTCTCCCCTGCCTCAAACACGCCACTGTTGCCGCCCACCTGGAAATCTGCTCCCTCCCCCCCAGCGTGGACCCGGAACGTGTCCTCCTGCTTGAGGATTTGGTTCTCTGCCCCTCTGCACTCCCCTCCCTGCCTCAACCGCATCCCTCCCTCGCCTTTTCCCGTACTGTGGCCCGCGGCACTATCCAATAGACCTAACACACTCATTCGCCTTACTGCGACCTGGACTACAGCAGTGTCCAACACCTCCCTCACCATGTAAACAAGCATCTCCCCCCCCCCCCCCCTCCCCCCTCCCCCCCCCCCCCCCCCCCCCCCCGCGGACAGTGCAGCAGCGTGAGTGGTAGG
The DNA here is from genome assembly GCF_053477565.2 of Lygodium microphyllum. Taxonomy (NCBI): domain Eukaryota; kingdom Viridiplantae; phylum Streptophyta; class Polypodiopsida; order Schizaeales; family Lygodiaceae; genus Lygodium; species Lygodium microphyllum. The sequence goes on from NC_141146.1 coordinate 141,118,975, forward strand.
TCCTCAACTAAGATGTACAATGGAAATCTCTGGTCAGACGCTAGCACATTCTACGAGTGCCCCCTAGTCAAACACCTTGCGATCTTTGGTTAGGTCGTTGGACTTTCACCATCGAGGGCCCAGCTGCGGGATTGGCTCCACTCCATGCTGTGCATTGGTACAGCGCACATCGTGGAGGCAGTGCTCATGGGCCGAGGGATCTTCATGGTTCAACTCACCTCTTCGGACGCAGCCTGTGAGTTGGTGGAGAGCTCGCTCTATGCCTCCACAAAGGGGGTCATCTACATGGCTCCCTGGTATAGTGCCTTCACAGTGGAGTCATTTGCGCTCTAGAATAGATTTCCCAGACATCCAGTCACCCTACTTTTCCCCAGACTGGCAGTAGAGTACCGCTAGTTAGTGGAGGACTTTGGACGGCTTTTTGGCATAGTTCTCCTTGCTTCCTTCGCAAATGTAGTGACAGTTGTAGGAGTCCCAAAGGTACGAGTGGCTGTGAAAGACACAAAAAGCATAGCAAAGTTCATGGAGATTGAGGTTGAAGGTCATTCCTTTAGGCTGCAGGTCATAGTGACTGGGTAACCAAGGCAGTGCTTGCGCTGCCACGACTTTGGATATCAGGCAGCAGATTGTATCCGTTTCGGAGCCAAGGCGGCTCTGGCGACGGGTCCACAAGGGGACACCGACAGCTTCTCACAAATCCAGAGATGACAGAGAGGGAGACGGCGAGGGGCCGCAGCCAGTGTCTCAATCGCAGCCTCGACAGCAGGGTACATGAGGGCGAGCAACGCCCCTTTGGCAGAGCACTCCGCAGCCCCTCCCTGCCCGTCCCACCTGGTAGGACTGCAGTCCCCCATAGCCACCACTCGTGCCACAGACTACCCCACCTGAGATCCCAGAGTCCCCACACCCACCCTCCCCCACCTCCCAGGCTCCCCCCACTGATCCTGGCACACAGCCCCCCCCTTTGAGGGCCATCAACCCCCCCTTTAACACCTACCACATACTTCTGACCATCCCACCATCCCTCGATTCTCTTTCCCCCCCACCATCTCCCTTGCTGAGCACTCCCCCAGATCCGCACCTGTTTTAGGTAACCCCCCCCCCCCAGACCCACTCCTGCTCATCCCACAGGAGGTGATGAGCCACACACGCCCACATCCTCCTTGCACCAGCAGTCTTCTCCCTCCCACATAGCTACCAGCTCGTCTGCCCCTGCCGCGTATCACACCTTCCTAAGACAGGCACAACTTTCGCCACGAGTTCTTCCGCAATGGCCCATGGTCCTACCTGAGAGTTGCGAAGCGCGGAGAGTTTCCACTACCTCTAGAGGTGGGGATCTTCGTGGTTCGTAAGTCAAGGAGGGGCAAGATCCATCAACTAGCACCATCGGATGGACCAAACTACTCTTTCTTCTTTCGGTCCTCTCACTTAGGGGATTGGACGACGACACAGATAGAGGAGGAGTTGAAGAGTCAGGTGGCGGACCACATCTCCCAGTGGATGGGAGAAGGACTAGCACTGTTTGCACAACACTGGCCTGGTTGCATGATGGACCTTAATTGGTGGGCTGGTGCCGAGGTCCCACACTTTAGCATTATCTTTCGAGCCCCTCCACAGTGGAGGGCTTGGAGGGATGTGATTGAGTAGCCCTTGGCATAGGCGGCCCGTTTCTACCAGTGTACGGAGTCACAACTCTCAACATGGCTAATAGATGCATTGATAGTACCACCTGGAGCATCTATCACCCCTATGGTCCGACCGAGGGCCACCACGGGGAACTGGAGTTCGCCGTCCAGACATGCGGCAAAGTGTACTTGCATGCCCCATAGTTTCTCATCCTCATCAACAGCCTCCACACCGAGCAGATGTCTGTTCGGTCAGTCGCAAGTTTTCCCATGAGCTTACACCTTGCATCTTGGAATGTGAACAGTCTCCTACAGTGGGGCACGTGGTTCTAGAAAGTTGATTGTTTGGATGGATCAACATGTTACTTTTGCAGGAGCACAAGCTCACTCCCTCCAAGGCCTAGCAGATAGGGAAGGTACTCCCAGGCAGCTCGCACACTTACTGGGAGCACGCCATAGGTGCCCACGGCAAGAGTGGAGGCGTATGAACCTCTATTGGATCGAGTCTCACCGCCTGTGTACGAGACCACAAGACGATAGTGGCAGGGAGGGTTCCATGGATCAGACCGGATATTGGGGACTCGTGCCTTGGAGTCCTCAATGTCTATGCCCTTATGGAGGTTAGGGCACGCAACAGGTTCTAGGCGGAGATTGCGGATGGACTCCCAAAGGTGGACTCTTGGATCATTGGAGGAGACTTCAACAACCTGGAGGCTTTGGAGGACCAGCAGGGCAGAGGCAAAAACTATCAGGGCATGGCCGGGGAGAAGCAGGAGGCATGGGAGGTATTTCTATTGGTAGTAAGTGCACATGATGCCCGGAGAGACCCTGCCTTCCACAAGAGGGAGAGGTCGCTTGACTTCTCTTGGGGATACAGGCGGCTAGGTGGAGTCATGCTAGAGCGGTTGGACAGGTTTTATGTGGGAGAGTGGGGAGGCTCTCGTGGAGGCGAGATTGGGCAATTGGCGGGGCACCACATTGTCTGATCATTGCTCGATTCTCCTAACACTAGATCCCCCAGCATCTGCCCTAGACACTCAATCCTGTAGGATCCCTGACTCGATCTATAGGAGGGAGGAGGTGACGAGACAAATAGAGTAGCTCTGGACTAGGGAGTGGGGTAGGAGGGATCAGATCACAGAGAAGGTTGCAGGAGGAGGAGAGCGCTCCGACGGGACCTTGCAGCCACACAGAGATTACTACAAGAGGCACTAGGGGATCCCACCCTCCATGCATAGGAGGTGCGAGCATGAGCAGCCATTGTTGTCCTAGAGGACAGGCGCTCTGAGTTCTCTTTCCACACCTCAATAGCTTTTTGGGCGCAGAAGGGAGACATGATGTGCAGGAGTTTATCTAGGTGCACCAGCCTTGCACCTTCAGGAGAGCAGATACGCAGCCTTTGAGATCAGTATGGGAGAACTCGCTCTAGCCTAGACGAGGTGATGGAGATTGCCCTTGATTACTACAGATGTCTTTTCCAGCAGGAGACAGCCTCAGCTAGAGGACAGCGATGTAGGTAGCAAGTATGGGATCACATCCTGTCCCTTGTCACATAGGAGATGGGACGCTCCCTCCTAGCCCCCTTCACAGAGAAGGAACTAGAGGAGGCTTTCCATACACAGGTCGGGCGGAAATGCCCGGGAGAGGATGGCCTCTCTAAGGCTTCCTTTACTACCTCTCTAAGGCCTTCTTTACTACCTACTGGGAAGTGGTGAAGGACCCACTATTGATGGCCTTCCAGAAGATTTTCACTTCAGGACAGATGCCAGGGAACCTTTCGGCAGGCCTTATCAGTCTTTTTCCCAAAGGGAGAGACCGATTGAAGCTTTCCCAGTGGAGACCGATCACCTTATTGTCAGTGGCCTATAAGGCATTGGCAAAGATGATTGGTAGGCGACTACGCTCCGTTTTACCAGACATCATCCATGACACACAGACAGGATTTGTCCAGGATAGGAGTATCCTAGATAATGTATTCACCTTCTTTGAGGCGACAGAGTGGGCTCAGCAGAGTGGGCAGAGACTGGCCGTACTACTCTTGGATTTCGAGAAAGCTTATGACAGGGTGGACTAGGATTTCCTAGAGGGCACCATGGTGAGGTTGGGTTTCCCCCAGGCTTGGATTCGCGAGGTCGCCGCACTTTACAGATCGGCCACCAGCAAGGTTCGTGTAGGTGGTAGGTGAGGGGAGGAGTTTCGGCTGGAGAGATCAGTCCGGCAGGGCTTCCCCCTGGCCCCATACCTGTTCTTACTCTTTGCAGAGGTGATGTCTCACTTCCTTAGGTCTTATGTGAGCGGATTACGCGGCCTCCGATTTCCCGTGAGAGAGGAGACCGAGTTGTTAGACTCAGAGTATGTAGATGATACAACACTCTACAAAGAGGACGATGAGTTGATGTTGGAGAGAGTGAGGTTGGCTCTTGAGATGTTCTGTTCTACAGCATAAGCGAAAATCAACTAGCGAAAGTCGGTTGGTTTCCTCACAGACCCGTACTCTAGCACGGAGTGGGGCATCCATCTAGGATTTAGATGGGTGAGCAGAGGGCAGACTGTCCGGTACTTAGGGTTCCAGGTGGGACTCGACATCACCTCCACCTAGCAGTTTCTTCCAGTCCTCGATTCTATTTGGAGGAAGCTGACCTACAGGAGCACGGCTTGCCTCTCACTAGCCGGCCGAGCCCTGGTGGTTAACTAGGTTCTCCTAGCGACGGCCTGGTACATGGCCTCGTGTTGGTGCTTCTCCTTATCTTGTGTAGTGCAGCTTCGCCGCCTAGTGCGGAACTTCCTTTGGTCCGGGTCAGACGGCTCCAAGGATTCCCGGGCCAAGGTGGCGTGGGCGACCATCATACGGCATCGGTCAGAGGGAGGGCTTGGGATCATAGAACCAGAGTTTCAAAGTATGGCCCTCTTGGGCAAGCTAGTTGTCCACGGCCTCACACCAGGAGGGCAGACCTGGAGGGTCCTATTGTAGGAGGGTCTTTAGGATTGTAGACCAAAGCTTGGCGGTGAGTGGAGGCCGTCCTTGAGATCGATCTTCACATCAGCCCAGATCACCCCCCCAAGATCTTCTTTCTTACGCAGCTTACTTCGCGTGTGGCAGGGCCTCCGTAAGGCCCTAATCCAGAGCCCCCCAGGCTGCCAAGAGGAGATAGACCGTCAGTTGGTGATTTGGAACCCCCAGGTCAAAGATCGGGAAGGGGCACAGATTGGCAAGCGCCGCCACATCCAGTGGTATGGTTGGGAGGCTGGCTTGGCTCGTGCCATCAGGACATGGCAGGAGGTGTACAGGATGGCAGACGAGGAGGTGCTGCAGCGAGTATCAAGCTGCCAGAGAGGAGTGGAGTTGAGGCGAAGGGAGATAGATGCAGCAATACCTCCGGAGTGGCTTGCTCCCCCGATATGAGTGTCGATAGAGCCCGAGGAGGTATGGGCTGCCAAGTTTTCACCAACAGGCATCCCCCTACAGGTAGTAGGTAGAGTGGGCGGCGTCCCGCAAGGGACTTTTTTCACCGTTCAGGAGGAAGGGTGTCTGGCCCTTGACAGAGGGGATAGCTGCTCTTTCGTAGAGGAGGATTTGGGTGGTGGGCCTTCAGGGGAAGACATGGCGATTGGACCCCTATGTTTTCTGAAAGGAGCTCAAGGAGTGGCACCTTTGGATCTAGGAGGGTAGACCACTTGATGAGCTGGAGTGGAATCGAGGACAGTGGCTATGGCCGACCACTGCAGTTGTCAAGAAGCCACCAAGGTTCTTGGAGTATACTACCAGGATTGGTAGACACGTACTGATGTAGGAGGATATGGATTGGGCGCCGTCACGTAGCAGGCACTGGGCGGAGCATAGCATCACGGAGCTGTTCCGACGGACCTTCTAGCGCCGCCTATCGGCCTCTGGAAACCCCAAAGCACTGCCTTTGGTCATGTGAGGCAGCACAGCTCGTGTGGAAAGGAGCATGCCGCATCCTTCGCCGTACAGCACCCAGTCTTGGATGTATCTCATGGGGAGCTTTCTGTTGGCAGGCAATCAGCCAGAGCCGTCACCTTCTGTATGAGACCGGGATGCACTACATAATATTCATCATCGAGGCAGGGTCGTGCGCAGTGGTCGGTTTGGAGGCTCTACCCATCCGCCAGGTACTGGAGCCCACAGCGGACCGCTCTGAGATATGGGAGATCATAGGGAGTCTTACTAGATGGTATATTTGGAAGGTGCGGTGTCAGGAGACTTTCGGCAGAGAGAGACTTTCAGCATAGGCGACCTTAGCAGAGCTCTAGACCTCCATCATCCACTCCCTCCGCGGCCGTTGGGATCAGGTGCAAGGCGAGTCCAGGGCTTGTCAAGAGCTCCGTTGTCATTTCATGCATATCTGGGGCAGCCAGGACCTGTTTTTCGTGATGTAGGCAAGCAGCCCCAAATGGCGATACACCTCCCCTCCCCTCCCTCCATGGCTTCTTGCCCCCATCCCCCCAGACCGCCTTGAGAGACTTGTATAGATGATGTATTTGTGTTTCTGCATCAGCTCCAGCTAGTCTATTGAGCATGAGCACTCCGTTGTAATCAGTTTGTTTTTTTGGTAATATAATCAGCCACATTTTATTTGATAAAAAAGAAGCCGTATCTCTAGGCTGAATAATAACATCCTAATCTACCTTAGCCTTTGCCAGGCTACCATCCCCATCTAACCGAAGTAAAATCATGATGTATCACTTTGTGTGATATACCCACCGCATGAGTGTAGAAGGTAACATTTGGCATTTGTCCAAGGTCTATTTCAATTGTCGATGTCTACACTTCAAAGGAATAATCCAACTTTGGTTTAACTAGGTGACCCTCGATCTACCTCACTACGAAGCACTTAGCCTCAACCCACAAGGAATGACCTAAAGATTTCTACAAGACATAATAGTCTCTAACAGCATTCTAGGACTCTATCCAAGCAACCACATTGTGACCCTATAGGATTGAGAGCACTGAATTTCCGTACTTAGTGAGTAAGAGACGAGAAGAGCTGGACTCAACCCCTCTACTCATAAGGAAAAATTTCATCTTTGTCACCCTAAAACGGTGCGTGACCAAGATCTAAGACCAAACCCTATGTAAGGTTTGTGTTCAACTCTTGTCCTAATATTTTCTTATAAGGAAAGTACTCAACTTATTGGGTCCCACCCAACTATCAATCATCTTCCATCGGGGAAAGATGATTGCCCACTTTCCATTTACACGTAGTTTTTTCAAACAAAGCATGCTAACATAGTGTTTGACATATATAGGCAGCTTCTTTTATTATCTTTTAGTACTAGATTATCACGTCTTTGTTAGGTGCAACACGAAAGGAACGAAGATCGTCCTTTTAATTTTATTTTTTTTAATTTAATAATCTTTACATTGGATTTTGCTCATATAGCCTAATACAAAAAACCCCACTCTCTTTCTTAGAGTGATAAACTAGCCTCTAAATTTTTGGCTCTCAATGCTTATCGCATCGTATATGTACAAATTTCTTCTCTATTTTAAGATCAACTACGCGATTACCCTTTTTCAACTAGAGTTTCTCTCATTACGTGTTGCCATAAGAGGGAACCTTCTATATGGAATGTTTAGATGCTCCGACGCTCATAGATGGAATAAAAATCGGTTCAAACCAAGCTCCAACAATTGCCCTTCGAGAGAGAAATTTTGCTTAATCCTGTTCAATATCTGGGCATATGCCAAAAATTTCAAATAAATTCCTTGGATGTACATTTACACAAAAATATCCAATGCACGTAGTAAACAAACAATCCTTTTTAAATAATATTTTATTATTTAATATGACAGCACTTCCTAAATTGAGTGGTAAATTTTTTTAGTATTCCAGTTTTTAAATCATTTTTTCAAATATCACTCAACTAGAATTACTTTTTTTTTCTATGTGCAATTAAAAGAAATAAATTTGTTCTAATCTCTAGAGTACTAGAGTAATTCCTAGGTATTAATTTTATATGGCATTTTCTCTTTTGAAATTTATTCCTGACTACAAGAGAAATAATCTATAATCAGACTAGGTGTTTCAATGAGATTCTTTTATCAAATAACAACAATGTAAGATATGCGTTAAGAATTTAACGAATTATTTATGTATTTTTAAAAATACTAGCACATGCTTCATGCAAGAATACTAATATCCCAATTTTTCTAAATTATTGGTGTGCATGCGTAAATGGTGTTTAATAATTTAGAAAATTGATAAAATATGCATCTTACTTTCGAATAGATCTTATGGTTTTTTAAAATGACATATTAGTAAATAAATATCAAATTAAAAAATTATTTATTTGTTAATCGTAAGTTGACTTAAGCGAATATTTATGGTTATTTTTTAAACTTATCCATTACCTAAACTACTAATTTAATATTCTATTATTGATTTCTAGTAATAATAAAGTTTATGTCTGAACTTATGTACTAATATCTAGACGAAGAATACTTGATTTTGCGCCTTTGAATGGATAGCGTCATTGGCCGTCATTTTCCTTGCGCGATGTGTCCTTGAGGACGGACTTGCTACGTTGGAGGGCTCTATCTCATTCGATACCTTAACCTTCTTACAGGGGGGTATGATGGATGGAGAGAGAAGAAACTGGTAGTATTGGCGTAAAATAGTTGGATAGAATGAAATAAATATGAGGATAAAAGAGGATAGGCAAAATTATGGCGTAGAAAAAATATACATTAGAAAATTTGGGCTTCGACGTATCACTCTCTCTCACATGTGCTCATATTTTTTAGCTCTCAACTATCTCTTTCTTTTCATTACTCACAAATGATCACCTTTTATATATGAGAAAAGAAGAGCAAGGGAGGGAGGGGGTTGCCTGTTGATGTCACGAGATGGTGACGTTGTTGATGTCACGAGATGGTGATCGTGTGGCATAAAGAAAGCAACATATCTAATTTGTTTAATTGCAAGGTCCACATGTCGCTAGGAAAGAAATAGAAGGAAATATATTCATAAATATGGGGGGTAGAGGGGGGGAGTGGGAAAAATGATATCTTATCATAATTAGAATTTATAGGGGGGGAGTAGAAAAGAGACTCTTTTTTTTTTCGTGAAGATAATTGAATTAAGTAACAATATTTACATCAGACCATCAAGTTGGCTAAGACAAAAAAATAGAAACAAATCACCAAGACTCTAATACTCAAATATCACACAGAAAGGACAGCTGGAGTGGAGCGAACAATATCCAATGAAGGAGTAGCAATGTCTCGAAGAACCAGATCGGTTGAAACCATGGAGAAGATCTGCCATAACACCAAACCATGAACACGGGCCACATGACCATGGATTCTTGAGGCCAAATAAAGGCATTCCAGGTACACTAAATATGCCACAAAGCTGTCAATCTAAGGAAATGGAAGAGGTAGGAATAACCTGATTGCAAAGCAGACATAGAAGTCATTCTTCCCATAGTCCACGAATGGGTTAAGATCCACTGTTGATTAATTAGGGAAGGGGAGGTGTGGGTTGTTAATGGCCGCCAAATCAAGCTTCCACCACTACCTTCATTCCCTCCTCCACATTTTTTTCTCCCTTTTCACTACCTCTCTCCTCTCCTCCAATCACCATCTCTATTGCAATCTTCATTCTCATCTCCTTTTGTCCCCTACATCTTGTGGACAACAAACTTCATCTCTCCTCGTCTTTATCACATTGATAAAAACAACTATCCTCCTCTATCTCTCTCCCTCCCTTCTCCCCCTTATTATTTTAATGAAAGCACAAAGAGAGAGAGAGAAAGTCTCTTTACTACTCTGGAAGTCTAAGGTTCCTTATCAGAGGAAAGTGTTCATGTGGAGGTTTGCTTATTGGGGGTCTTTCAACTGGGGATGTGTTGCATGCTCGTAAGATCTCCCGTGGTCAATGTATATTTTGCACTACATGTGATGAGACATTGCTTCATCTCTTTGTCTCTTGCCCTATCACTCGACAAATTTGGAGCTTTGTTTCCCATGTGTGGTTCTCGGAAAATACAACTAGTGGAAGTTGGTTAGAGGTTCACTTCGGACCTTTAAGTGGGAGGTTGTTGGGATAAAGGCCCGTTTAACCTCCGTGTATAGTATACGCACATCATTTAGCTGTACATGTGAATGCACCCTTACGTGCCCTAAGTATAAATACATTTTATTCTTTGTGTACCAACACATGGTTGGTACACTCATATCGAATCGTACTTTCACTTCTCTCTCTAACCAACCGTCACACTCACGCTGACTCCTCAAACTTCTGCACATCTACGCAGAGCTCCAATAGAACATAGAGAGAAAGAGACAACAGGAAGAAGGAAGGAAGGAAGAAATCTGCACTGACTGAAATAAAAGCTGAATACAAGCGGAAGGACTGATCAGTCCCTACATGCAGCCGGAGGTGTCAGTGAGGGCATTAGTTCAGGCTGGAAATGATGATGGCAGCAGCAGCACTGGAGGTAAAGGAGAATGCCCAGAGTCGGAGGAGAAACCTGCAGAAGATGATGACCAAAGTGAGGAGAAACCAGCTATAAATAGCTGAAGTCCACCAAATCTGGTCAACCTGCCATAAATGGCCAAAAAACTAGCCAACCTGTTGGAAATGACCATAGGGCTGCAATAAATGCAGTCAGACTGCATAGGAAAATGCAACAAATAATGACATGGGATCCTGGACAGTCTAGAAGGAGGTAGACACTAGGAAGAGGTGTAAACCGGCTAACAAACATAGGGAAAGGGCCTAAATAGGAGAAATGCACACTAAAATATCAGAGCTCCCATGTCTCTATTAGACTCTTATGAGAGCTCACAACCGGGAGATGACAAACTAACCACACTAAAATAGGCAGGCTAACACCCCCTCTTAGATCCTGGGAGTGTCTATAGACCCAACAATCTCATGTGATGAAGCATAGACGCCTTGGGCAAAGGCTTCGTGAAGAGATCTGCTGCATTGTCCTCCATGGGAGGATAGATCACCGCCAACTCACAATCCACGATCCGCTCTCGAACATAGTTATATTGAACCTTGATATGTTTCGTGCCAGCATGAAACACTAGGTTCTTTGCCAGAGCAAGAGCACTCTAGTTGTCCACGCGTAGCTCTGTAGGGCTTGTCTGTGGAAAGCCAATCTCTGCGAACATACGATGGAGCCAAACTACCTCCATAGCTGTAGAACTAAGTGTAGGATACTCAACCTTTATAGAAGAAAGGGCAAAGTAGTTTGCTTCTTACTACTCCAAGAGATAGCTCCTCATCCAAGGGAGAAGGCATAACTTGTAGTGAACCGTCTCTTATCCACATCACCTGTCCAATCAGAGTCACTCCATCTAGAAAGAGTGGCCCCCTCTCCATACATGATCCCATACGATCATGTCCCCTACAAGAAGCGCAACACGCGCAAGGCAACTCTCCAATGAGCATGCATAGGAGTCTTTATGAAAGAAGACGCCACCACAAAAGAGAAATCCGGCCTAGTGTGAATGAGCTTGATCAGTGAGTCAACAAGACACATGTAATGGGTGGCATCGCTAAGGGGAGCCAAAAAGACACTCGTAACAGGTGGCATCGCTTAGGGGATCTCCTGCTACCATAAGCTTGGACTTTGGGTCCATGGGGCAAGAAATAGATCGATACTCTCACCCATACTAAACTCCGAGAGTAACTCAGAAATGTACATGTCTTGGGAAATGAAGATGCCCTACACCATCTCATAAATCTCCAAACCAAGGAAGAAGTGTAGGATCCCGAGATCCTGCATGAGCCTTTGATACCACCAAAGAATGGTGATAAGCTCAGCTTGCGGCAAAGGAGACCAAGAGGCCTCCAATACCTGTAAAGTGCTTGTTTGTGGTCGGGAAGGTAGATTCTCTTCATCCGATGAAGAAGGCTCTCCTTCTTACGGCTCCATCCCCCCCCCTAAAAGAGACCTGAGGAGAGGGGAAAGGGATAGAGATACTCAATGACAAAGTAGTAGATAAAGGAGCCATCAAAGGTGGAAGGAGAGAAAGGAAGGGAGAAGGCAGTGGAGGGGGAGAAGTCGCAGACGAAAAAGGGGTGCCAAGGGGTAACCTGGAAGGGGAGGGACTAATGGAGGGGAGGGTCAGTTGATGACGAAGAACCACTTACAACAAAAGAACCATCAATCAAATCTCCAAAGGGAGGGTCAATTGAGGACAAAGAAAAAATTGTAACAAAAGAACCATCAATCAGATCTCCAAAGGCCGCAATCCCATCAAAGTTCACATCCTTGCTCACCTCAATCTTTGGAGTCTTCCTGTCATAGATCCGATAGCCCTTCATGCTCGTGCCATAACTAACGAAGATAAGATTCTTCGACTTGGGGTCAAGTTTTCTCCCTCTTTTCTTCTTGTCTACATAGATATTTGCCTTGCAGCCAAAGATGCAAAACTGGAAAATTCAAGGCTTCTTCCCAAAGAAAGCCTAGCAAGGAGTTATATCCTTCAATGCTGAAGTAGGTAACCTATTACGGATATGCACCACAATAGCCACCACAGCCTCACCCTATAAGAAATGGAAAAGACTCCCGTGCTCCAAAATCAACCAATTTGCACCCTCCACCACACCATTTTTTGATTAGATTGTAGACAGGTCCCTCCAAAATCAACCAATTTGATGGTGTGTTCCAAGCTCAATAAACAAAGTGAACAGTAGAGAGTGAGTGAGAGTGTAGACACAGCTCGATACATGATTAGATTTCAAAAGTGTGTAAGTGAAAGTACAAAGTACAACCCTTAGACCTTGGGGTTGTGTAAGTGCCTTAAGGTGCGTTCACATCCCGAAAGTGTGTAAAGTGCAGTAAGTGACCAAATTGTGTAATATAAACAACAAATAGAGAATAATGTGATCGGGAAAAAAAAACTCTCTTACGAAGAGTAAAAAGTGCCCAGTGTCCTACTACCAATCACTGGCATTCCTCTATGAGCATAGGCGTGAATCAAACCCAACAAACCCCCGTGGAGTGAAAAGTGATTAGCATACAAGGATCATCCACCAAAGGAAATCAAAATTTAAAGCATTGCAAAATACTTCAAATTTGTTGCGAGGAAGAGCTTTCGTGAAGATGTCTACCACATTGTTATTGGTAAGACAATAGACAAGGCTGATATCCCCTACATGTAGCCTCTCTCTAACAAAGTAATAGTGGATCTCTATGTGTTTTGTGTATGCATCAAATAGTGGGTTCTGTGCCACTGCAATGGCACTCTAACTATTAGGAAACAAAGGAGTAGACTCCGTGACAAATACATCAAGATCAGCCAATAATCATCTCAACCATACACATTCAACTGTAGTAGTGAAAGTTGTCTTGTATTTCAGCTTCACAGGACGATGTGGCAATAGTGGATTGTTTCTTGCTGAGCCAAGAAATGCAAGATGAGACAAGAAAGAAACAATTTCCACTTGTAGAATGACGTGAATCAAAATCACCAGCCCAATCTAAATCATTGTAAGTATGTAATTGCAGTGGTCCCCCGTTGGCATAAAGCAGTCCAAGAGTCCTAGTACCCTGCAAGTAACAAAAAGCATGCTTCACAGCTTGCCAATGTGACATGTGTGGGCTGTGCATATATTTACTTAGAGCTGAAACTATAAATTGAATATCTGGCCTTGTATTGCATAAATAAATGAGACATCCAACTATCGAAGCATATGTATAAATGTCAAACAGATCACTATCATCATGCAAAGACAGCTTGAGTCTAGTCTCCATCAATGTGCTAACTGGCTTACAATCTTGGAAGCCATATCTTTCAAGGAGTTTACCAATATATTTGGACTGCAACAATCCAATGCCCCTAGCATCATGAATAAACTGAGTGCCCAAATAGTAATGCAAAGGCCCCAAATCTGACATTTCAAAAGTTTGCTGCATTTTTTTCTTGAATGCTGAAATCTGATCAACATGTGTCCCTGTGAGCAAAAGATCATCCACATAAAGACAAGTGACCAGCAACAAGGATCCCTCCTTTGCATATGTAAAGAGTAGACTTTGATGGGCTGTTAATGAACCCTTGGCTGAGTAAAAAAGCATCAATTTTTGCATACTAAGCTCGTGGAGCTTGCTTCAAACCATACAAAGCCTTTTTCAGCTTGCATACCAACTGTTCGGATCCTTCAACTACAAAACCATGGGCTGTTGAACATACACTTCTTCTTGACGTTTAAAAATGCAAATTTAATATCAAGCTTATGCACAATCCAACTATAATTGGCAACCAAAGCAATCACACACCTAATGGTGGTCATAGGGATGGAGCAAATGTCTCCTCATAATCAATGTTCTTCTTTTGCGCATAGCCTTTTGCCACAAGCCTGGCTTTGTACTTATGAATGGATCCATCCGCTTTCCTTTTTAGCTTATAGACCCATTTAGTACCAATGGCTTTTTTTCCTACAAGCAATGTAACAAAATCCCATGCTTGATTCTTTAAGATAGAATCAAATTCAGCTTGCATTGCTACCATCCAATGCACACATTGTTGTGCATCCTCAAAAGAATCAAGCTCCTCATCATCAAGTATGGCTGTTGCCATAATAAACTCCATTGTGTTAGCCTAATCATGTAGACATGCTTGTCTTCTAGTACGACCAGCAAGAGGAGCATCCAAATGACTGTCTTTTAAAGTCTGCAAGTACCATCTAGGCATTTGTCTAGCCTCTTGATTATGTGCATGCTCTTGATGAACCTCAAGTTCAGCATCTTGCTGAATATTCACATCACCCATAGGCTGAATTTCTGCGTTGTTTAATGGAGAAGCTAGCTCAAACATTTTGTTCATTTAATGGAGAAGCTCCAATTGTATCACCAAAAGAAATAGGCAGCAGCCCTTCAAATGCATCATTTACAACCACCAAGAGATAATTCTGATTTTTCAGAAAAAATCACATCCCTACTGACAGACTTTCTTGGAAACAAGATCATAAAATCTGTACCCTTTGCTCTGACTATAGTACTCCACAAATATGCACTTGATAGCCTTATTGTTCAACTTCTTTCTCAATACTTTGGGAATATGAGCACATGCAAGACACCCAAAAGTATGAAAGTGACCAACTGAAGGTTTACGATTCTTCCAAGCCTCAAACGGCGTGACATTTTTCAATGCCTTGGTAGGGCACCTGTTCAAAACATGACAAGCACACATAACTGCTTCCATCCAAAAACCATGTGGCAAATTTTTAGCTTTCAACATACCTTTGGCTATCTCCATGAGTGATCGATTCTTTCTTTCAGCAACCCCATTCTGCTATGGAGTGTATGTAGTGGTATATTGATGTGCAATGCCTTTTTGCTTCAAAAATTTATTCAACAAAAAAGACATGTATTGCTCCCCTCAATCCGAACGAAGAGTCTTAATCTGACAACCAAATTGATTTTCCACAAGTGCAATAAAAGCCAAAAATGCATCATACACTTCCGACTTTTCACCAATGAATAGACCCAACAAAAGCTAGTAAAGTCATCAATGAAGGTGACTAAATAACAACAGCCACCCAATGACTTTGTCTACATGGGCACACATACATCCGAATGCACAATTTGCGACTTGGCCGTTGCCTTAAAAGCAACATTACAAGGAAAAGAGAACCGATATATTTCTCCAAAAATGCATCCCTCACAATCATGCTTAGGAGGTCTCTCTAAGATAGGTAAACCATCTAACATCTAAGTACACTACATAAGCATCAAACTACCATAGATAACATGCGCAATGCGAGCATGCTATAACTCTTCATGTAACATAGCAAGAGTAATAGTAGATGCCAAATAGACTTACTGATCAATCGAATGAGCATCTAACTCATAGAGTTCATGACATAATGTGCTAGTCAATACCAAAGTCAAGAATTTCTTATCTGTGACCATGCATTTGTCATCATCAAATGTGACTTGCATTTCACATTTTGCTAAAGAAGAAATGAACAACAAATTCTTCTTTATCCCTAGTACATATAATGTATCCTATAAATGGAGAGTAGAGCCATCAATGGCTTTCAAGACAATCTCTCCAAATACCTCTAACAGGATAAGATGCATTGTTGACACATTGCACAAACTTGCCAATAGAAACTGCAACAGAAGTAAACAAATCCTTGTGAGATGTAATGTGCTTAGAAGCCCAAGTGCTAGCATCCTTTGTAGAGCTAAATGCTCTATCTACCCAAGAAGAATCATAACTGCAAATGTAAAAATAGTAGCCACAATCAACAACAAACGACGCAGACTCTGTAGCAGTAGCAATAGAAGGTGCATTAGAAACAAACATCCTAGACTCCTCCTCCTTGGCAATGTGTTTCTTGCATTCTATGATAAATGATCTTGCTTTTTACAACAATGGCACTTGCCCTTCTTGGCTTGCATACCCCCCTACTTCTTGTTGTTCTCTGAAGTGCCTGAACTTCTCGAACTCTATGAAGCATTCCTAGACTGACTGCCCTTGCCCTTTTGTCTTGCCATAAAAGCCTATTCTGAGGCTACAACATCCACCTCACTGTTCTTCCTTGTTAGCTCTTCTTCTAGTAGCAAACCAACCAACTGAATAAAGGTAAGTGGCTGTGGAGAAATTCTCATTGTGAGATTCAATGCCGTGTGAAAGGCCAAATAAGAAGGTGGCATGGAATTCAATGTTGTAGAGATCATCTCTGCATTGGAATAATACTCATCTACATTCATCAACTGCTCACACAAGTCCTAAATTTTGTTAAGATGATCTTGCATAGCATCACCTTTATCCATCTTCACATTTTCAAGCTCCTTTTTCAAGAAAGAAATGTGTCTCATTTTTTCCAGCAAATATTTGCTCAAGTGTAAGCCATGCTACTCTTGAAGAAGTAGCAGATCGTATATGCAGGATTATAGACCACTAAATTGCCAATGCAATAAGTGACAATGCTTGGGCATCCCGAGTGTCCCAAGCCTTCCTGTTCTTTGGGAAAGTGGCTGAGCTGGAGCTGGCCATTGACAACGTCCTCCTTTGGGGGGAGTTACAGGAGCCACAACTCTAGGATGGACTTCTTTACCACTAACATACTCCCAAAGATATTTAGCAACGAGCACATTCTTCATCATGAAGGACCACAAAGAATAGTTATTGCCATCCAATCTATCCTCGTTAGATACACAAGTGAATACATCACTCTATCCTTGATGGGCCATGATAAATGTCACTCTTCCAAAAAGCACAAGAGCAATAACCAAAGTTGGATTAACTTGGAAATCTGCAAATTTTCAGAAATTACAGCAAAAACCAAGCTGTAATTAACAAAATTGTATCACACTTGATCACTACCATCCAATGTGCTGAAATTTCCACAGATTTCACGTTGTCCAATGCAAGAACAGTGCTCAGCAGCACGAAAAATGCAAAAGCCCTAAAATTTAGTAGTCCAATGTGCAAAATTTCAGTTAATTTCAAACTAAATCTTCAGGACATGTGTCAATGTCTACCAAGCATGCAAAAGCCGCAAATTATCTGATCGAAACTCCAAGAAAATTTCGCAATGTGTGCCCAAAAGCACTTTCTGGATCAGAAATGCACCTTTCCTTGCAGGAACCCTTTGTTGTAGCTCTGATTTTTCGAATAAAAATAATGAGATATACCTGTGACAACCAAAGGCATGCAAAGAATGAGCAGAGACTACTGGGAGTGTAGATGGAACTACCTGAGCTCATAGGCAGCACCCTGGATGAGCTGGAGGACCTGGCGGCAGCTGGTGAATAGGCGGCAAAAGTTGGCAGTGCACTGGCAGCACAACACAAGGTGACGGTGGGACTGGATGCCGAGATGGGTGCACGTGCAGCGCTAGACTAGGGGGCAGCATAGTTGGACAGAAAGGTGGGAGGGGCGACTACTATAGAACAGTCCGGTGGCACTACAGGCGACAGCTGTTGGCTGGTCCGGGGCAAAGGCAGGGTGGTGATCCTACTGGCATAGGATTGGACAGCGCAAGGTGAGCTTGACGAGGCTGAGCTGACAAGGAGCTTGGCAAACTTGGGTGCTCTAATACCAAATGTTGAAGATGGGGTTGGCAGCTCCAAGCTCAGTACACAAAGTGAACAATAGATTCCAAAGGGATGTAAATGAAAGTACAAAGTACAACCCTTAGACCTTAGGGTTGTGTAAGTGCCTTAAGTTGCGTTCACACCCCAAAAGTGTGTAAAGTGCAGTAAGTGACCGAACTATGTAACATAAACACACAAATAGAGAATAATGTGACTGGGGAAAAAACCTCTCTTTCAGAAAGTAAAAAGTGTCCCAGTGTCCTATTGCAGATCACTGGCACTCCTCTATGAGCATAGGCATGAGTCAAACCCAACATACTCCACCCAAATAATATGGTCCTTGCAAAACTAAAAAAATAGGTTAGAACAAAACTCGCCTCCATGATCTACTCGAATACCTCAAACTTTGAAGGAGATTTTCTTCTCTGCAAACATCTTGCACTTGCAGAAGTGGGAGTATGCCTCCCTCTTGTACTCCGAAAAATGAGGCCACACATAACTACTAAAGGCGTCAACAATCAAGAGGTTAAAGCCTAAATCTGGTATATAGAGGACTTTGGCCAAAGAAAAATGCCGATTGGGCAATAAGGGAATCGTCCCCACTCCATGCACGCGAACTGAAGAGTTGTCACCAATGGTGGCGGATCCTCCTCTAGATCTCATGTCCTGAAGCCAATCCTGGGAGCAAGTCATGTGGGAAGTGGTCCCACTATCCATGAGCCAAGGCTTGTCCTCCAAAGAAGAAGCAAGTACCATATCCTCCACCTCAAATAAGTGCACAAATATAGACTCTGTGGTAGCGAGTGTGGCCTTTGATTCCTTGGAACCCTTTGGGCTTCAAACGGGGATACTTCTACGAGCACTCTCCGTAGGATGAATGCCCTTCCCATACATAGTGTGGTCACTTGGAGTTCTTCTTCTTCTCATCCTTGTAGCCATCTTTCTTGTCCTTGCATTTCTTAGCCTATGGCCTCCCCTTCTTCTTCCCTTCCCCTGAGCTTGTAGTAAAAGCTTTTGTCGAGTTGGATCCATGGGTACCAATATCTTTTGAGCCACTCATCATGCTCCAAGTCTAGCGGGGTGAGGTCCTCCCAAAGAAGCATATCTCAGGCCCTTGAAGTAAGAAGAGTGGTGTAGAATACATCGAATTTTGGAGATGGCAGCTAAGTCAATAGAATCATGGCTATGTCCTCCGAAGATATAGTCCCCGTCTAAGAGATGCAAGCTTATCTCTCATGTCCTCCAATTTGTTGATGTAGTCCTTCATGGAAGGAGAATCATCAGCACTAAGCATCCGAAGTTTCCTCGCAAGGGATATGCGGTGAGTAAACATTTTCTGATGATAGAGAGACACAAGCTTCTTCCAAACCTCCGTAGCAACCTTCAATCCATGAACATGCACTAGGACAAAATGGTGTAAGCTCATTAAAAAAAAGGATCTAGCTCGAGACTTGAGACGATCCCACAAAGCAACACAATCCATTGTCGATCCAACAGCAGGATCCTCCAAGGACAGGGTACAAGATGAGAAACAAACTCCCAAAGGTCAAAGGTGTCAAAGATATACTCCACTTACATAACCACAAAGAATAGTTGGAACCATCGAAGTAGTCCTCCTTGGGCAAGGAAGGAAGCAGGAGTACCCGTACCAAGGTGCCATCAGGGGCATCTTAGGACCATGGCGTCAAGCCTTGTGAGAAACATGACGGGAGGGAATAGAAGAAGGCTCCCATACAAACAAGCTTGGTAACCTCCATTCTTCTCGATCTTTGCACGAACTAGTATGACAATCTCTCCGTCTCTCAAAGGAATGATGAGAGATTTCATCCTTTGAGTCATCAAAGCTGAAAAAATGGTGATTAGACATCTTTAATAACCTGCAAAAGAACCGGAAAACCTACATTTGCAATAGACAACACCTCCTGAGGTGAAAACAGCCACAGATTCGCAAAAGGAATGGTGTAGTGGTTGGCCAGCAGGAGAAAACCTGTCACCAGCAGCAAATCACCATGTGGACAGCAAAAACACTGGTCAGGGACAGTCTATGAGCACCTGTGGGGCTGGATTTGCCACAAAATGCAGGCTGATTGCTGTCACCTGGCTCCAGAGGGGCCGTATTTCAGCAGAATGGGGCTAGGGAAGGCTGCAACAGCAGTTCGGGAAGTCTCCTTGATGTTAATCAGCTCCTTGTTCTCTCTTTTGGCAATGATACCAATGAGTGTGCAATAGAAGAAGGAACACGAACACAAAGAGAAAGAGATAGCAGGAAGAAGAAGAAAGAACGAAATCTACACTGACTGAAAAAAATGCTGAATACAAACAGGACTGATCAGTCCCTGCACACAGCCCGATGTGTCAGTGAGGACACCAGATCAGGCTGGAAATAATGATGGCAGCAGCAGCACCAAAGATGGAGGAGAATGCCCAAAGTCAGAGGAGCAACCTGCAGAAGATGATGGCCAATGTAAAGAGGGACCACCTATAAATAGGGGAAGCCCACCAAATCTGGCTGGCCTGCCTTAAATAGCCAAAAAACTGGCCAACCTGCCGGAAATGACCATAGCACTGCAATAAATGCAGTCCGACTGCATAGGAAAATGTGACAAATAATAATATGGCACCCTGGACAGTCTAGAAGCAGGTAGGCACTTGCAAGAGGTGTAAACCAACTGACAAACATAGGAAAAGGGCCTGAAACAGGAGAAATGCACACTAAAATGCCAAAGCTCTCATGTCTCCATGAGACTCTAACAAGAGTTCACAACCGGGAGATGACAGACTAACCACACTAACAATAGGCAGGTTAACAAGAACTAGAAAAGGAGTTGCCACAACTATCAATTGAGCTTCTAGTTTTAGAATTATATACTGTGGTGATGTTAAGATGACAGATTTATGAACTGAGCTTAAAGTCGTCCCAGAAAGTACATTTGTAAAGAAGAAATATCGGAGACAATGGTGCACTTCAGCACTGCAGTCTGCAACTTCAGGAGATAACGTCTAGCAGCTTTTTCAGTAGGCATCACTATTAAGTTGACAGGTTCTCTGTGCTTTTACCCAGCACGTTGGCTTTTGTTACACTAGAATTGTCAATTGTCTTTGAGTATGTAAGCGGTTGCAAGTAGGGAATCTTCCTACACTCACCCCAAATCTACTTCGAGAAAAAACAGGATCTGACATTGAAGTGTACAGCAATCTTTGTTTTCTAAATCACTTGGTTCTCTGTTGCATGGCTGGGTGTCACTTAGTCTCAAAGTTCATAATGCTTTTGTAAATTTACTAAACATTTTGTAAGCAAAAACATTATTTGAATATCTGTGTAGGGACAAGAAGCTTAAGTTGTGCACAATACAACTGTTATGTTCTTAATACACAATCAAAATTATTTCTTGATGTGTACCAGTTTGAATATCAGAAAATTTGAGTACCCTCTGTGCACATTGATCCAAAAGTCGCACTGCTCTCACTTCAAATGCACACAGAAGTAATTCTCTATGCAAAAAATCTTCACCTGGCACATGAGAGAAGAAAGAACGTTGTTTGCCTCTCATCCAAGTACAACTTAAAACTAAACACAACACATCTTCATCACAAAGTAAAGCGGAAAGTTTTAATTACAAACTGAATCTTTATAAGTCCTACAACTCTGAAATTTTTGTTAGATTATCTTCTCATGATATGTAAACTTGATAAGCATATATACAATCTAGCCAAGCCTAGTTTGTTTCTTTGAAGTTATAAACTGCAAATCCCACTAGTCTATGATAAGCATGCATCCATATTGATACATGCCCAAACTCAATCATTCTTGATACTATGCAATTGGTCATCTCCTGCTTCTGAGCTTTACATTGACATACATTAGGAGTTCTATCCAGTTTTGTCACTTTCCTTTTTCGAAGGGGTTGTGTTCTTGGTGGTGGTTATAGGGGGGGGATAGACCACATGACTAGGTCTATACAAAATGTGAGAAATAGTCATATAATACGCATCCATAAGAGAAGTGTCCATATGACCAACAGTAGCTATTCTATAATGATTACTGAAACATGTGTCTAAAGTGATTATAGGCCTGAAATGTCTGAATTAGCAACACACCATGATTGGGAGCATAATTTCTTTGTCCATAGTATCCAAGGTGCTGAGCATCTAACGTAGCTAAAATATTTGAAGTACCCTGATCATCCCAAAGAAAACTAACAGCTAGAAAACAATTTCCAAATCCCTGAGCAAGAAATCTAAGAGTCTATCCAACTCTAGTGACTAGGCAGTGCTAGAGCAAATGTAGCACTAATTAACTATTTATCTCACACTTTCGTTTTTTGGGTAAAACCATTTGATTAACCTATAAGGAGAAATACAAGACATAGAAAATATTGGTAAACACAACCATATGAGAAGTGCCTGTATTGCCAATATCAAAGAGATCATATCATAATTGCTGCAGTAAGTTGCAGAGATGGAATGATTGAACTCTGAAGTATGTATGATGTTGTATCCCAAATCAAAAACTTATTCTGATGGTCAACATGAAAATCTGCCAAATAACCATAATAATTTGCCAAATGTTTATTCTAGAAATCTTGCATGTAATTGTTGACACAGTCATTCCAAGAACAATCTTGTGGCCAAACAACTACAAAGCAGATTGTCTTTCTAGGATATGAAAACCTCAAAGATTGGGGTGAGGCTCCACCTATGCCCAACTGGTAACACTCCAACTATACACCACCAAACAAAAAGCCTTGTTTCAATGGTAATTTGTTTTCCAAATTTTTCTTAGATTGGATTCCCACCATTTTAATGTGTTCTACTCAAAATGCAAAAAAAGCATTACCACCATTTTAATGTTCTTAGATTGGATTCCCACGATTTTAATGTGTTCTACCCAAATGCCAAAAAAGCATTACCACGCTTTTCTATTAAGGTGAAGATGAAAAATGCATGTAAACCTTCATGATTGCCATTGTTTGTATAGAGATTGGACTACATCCAGACTATTAATTTTAAGTTTCCAAAATACATTTTGGTAAGTTCCATTGAGGGGAGGGATATGCTGAAAAGAGTGTAACGATGTCCTTATTTTCCTCCAACAGGCCTATGGTGCATGTGAAGGCCATGTGTGTGATAGGCACATTGAAAAGAAAGCGCCCGGCCATCATCATCAGCCACATCATCCATATATCTGATGGCTAATTTCAAGAGATTGTAAGCTCTGATAGGTTCTTGGCATGCACGTGCACCCACACACACAAACGTGCGCATGCACATGCATGTACATACACACATTTTTTGTGAAACGATTTGAATGCATTATATTAATGTAAAGTAGATGTTGTATTCAATGAGGACACAACACATCAAAAGCACTTAGAGAAAAGTGCACACATATGGTGGTTGATCTCATGAAGAGAGAGACAATCAAACAAAGATTGCTGAAGGGACCTGCAAGAGAAACTATAAGTGTCAAACAATGGATCACCAAAAACAACATGATTGCAAGATCACCAAATTGCTCATAATGCTCATTATCTCGAAACTAGCAAAGGGAAAACAAACTCTCAAATATGCTAATACATAGTCAAGGAGGGACAATGAGACAAGACAGCCCCAAAAAATAATGATTGATGATCTCCCAAGGTGCCATAAAACATACACACCTTGATCCCCCCAAACCACACTTAGCAAGGAAACTGCCCCACCAGCAAGGCACCAACCAAATAACTCCAAGAAAATGCCACGATACAAGACGAAGTGCTTTTTCAAACCTTGTGAAGATGCTTGTGCCATCATTTCAATGGTTTCATCTGTGTGCTACAAAGCATTGACATGCTACCAAATCTATAATGGACAGAGGACATGAATTTACATTAATCTAGCAATCAATGCACAAAAAGGCAAAGATTTAGCAATAGGAGTGACCCACTGTAAACTTCAATCTGATACCCTAGAATGTTGATCCAGAGGAGGAATGGGCTCCACCGATTTACACCAAACTGACCGGTAGTGCATCCCCATATCCTATCTGATAGAAGCCAACATAAATGATAGCACATGACCCTGGTCATCAACTACATCATCAATTTTAGGCAGGTGCTCTTTAGCTGGCTGCTTTCCAAAGGACTTGACCTAGTTAGGACTAAAATAGACATTAGATAAGTGTAGTCGTAATGCCAATGTCTAAGTGAATTGTTGCTTCCAGATATGTCAGTCATGCTCCCAGATATGTAATTTAGGATAATTTGTAGTTCTATATTTTCCTTAGATCGTCTCTGGATGTTCATCTCAAAAGCAAGGATCCTATTGATAGACCTTAGAGGTGAGTTGAGCATACATGATTGAATGAACTAATTATAATGATGTTATAGAATGTTTCATTATGTGAAAAGACAAAGTTGTATTAATGAATCCATACATTGGGTACAACAATTTGCAAAATGTATTGAGCTCAACCATATTAACGCTATGATTCAATTCCTGTCTTTGTATGCAAATGTGAAAGTGTGTAGTGCACTCTTTGTAACCAAGAAACACACAAGTGCTGAAACATTGAACAGGTCCAAACAAATTCATACCTTTTAATGCTGTGCAATTTTGTGCAATAAGGGTTTGAAGCCGGCTTATGTAAGTTGTTGAGCCTTGAGGCTGACCTCCTCTTTGAAATCTTACATATGTATTTATCAAGAACTTCCCAACCTATATAACAAGTGCCTTCTAGAAGTTATAGACCTTTTAAACGAAGCAGAACTTGTGAAGCAAATGTTGAATTTCAAGATCTTTTGAAACAACCTTAACAAAGAAAAACATGAATCAGTGTTACCTCAAGAAACAGGATGGTATTATCACCTTCATATGTGCAAGAAGGTAAATAAGCTGCATACAGGTCAGGCAGTCCACTGGAACACAAGTAGCCATGGCCACCGCAAAGCTTCCTGCATTCCTCTATTCCAGCCTGTTGCACATGTAAAAATATGTCTATGTTTGAAGCCTATCGAAGACCTTACATTAACATGAAGTTCACATCCTTTCAGAAACTAAACAAATAAGAAGGAAACAAGCAAACAGAAAAGAAAGCAGAAAGTTAAATACTAGGGGCAAAAGTTTAATCTTAATACTAGGGGTGAATGGTGCTAAACAATGAGATAGAGCACTGACTTTAAAGGAACCAGAACATTTCAATCCTCAATGGACAATCATGTTGGCTGACAACGGTGTCAATATGAAAACAAAGTCATATGATAATTAGATTCCAGATCACTAGGAAGTGGTTTTAGGCACCTTTGAAGGGACAGTTGCAAGTTGTCCTTATTCAACTTGATTGATATAATGTTGGAAGAGAGTGCCATCCCACATTCAATGATCCAATACACCACCATCCAGGGGCAAATGGTACCATACAAATGAGATAGAGTACCAACGCAAAGGAGCCAGAAAAAGTTGATCCTCAATGGACAATCATGTTGCCTGACATGTGTGTCACTATTGAAACAAAATCATATGAAAATCGAACTACAGATCACTAGGAAATGGTTTTGAGCACCTTTGAAGGGAGAGTTGCACGTTGTCCATACTCAACTTGATTCATACAAGATTGGAAGAGAGTACTATCCCACATTCAATGGTCTGATACACCAGCATCACAAGGTGATTCCATGTGCAAGGAAAGGATGAATTGGAGTGCAGTTTTCAAAGAACCATGAACCTGTCAAAGTTTACAATCTGTCAAAATTTGGTATCAGATATATTGGTGGTGTGGTTGATGATGATCGCTCATGGACGTTGCATACATCATAAACCTATTTGAAGGAAATAAGGATATCATTGTTAAAATATCGAGCCCATCCCTCCGCTTCATGAAGCTAATAGAATTAGGGATTGGAAGCTAAGAGTGGCACTCTGACCTACCATGCCCTTTCTCTACAAACAGACATCCATAAAAGTCTACAAGCATAATACCTTCACCCTGGATAGATGAAGTTTGTCTACATACAGCAAATTTTGGGCAGAGTGCAGCAGAGAAAGCAATCTTCTCTGACCTCTTAGACTTATCTTGGCACACTCCACTCAAGTACAACCCTCTCTTGGTTTGTACCCCTACTTCAGAAGGAATCTCCTCCACTTCATGATTTTGAAGCTTTTGTTCAAGAATTCTCAACCATCTTTAGAGATACTGATAGAGCAAGAGTTACTGAGATCAAAATAAGAAGTCTATGATAAGGATCTAGACTAGCATCAGTTTATACATATAAATTTAGGAAAATCACCTATGATTTGACTTGGCATTAGGATCATTTTATTAACCAATTTCATTGGTGATTGAATGATGATGTGAACGATCTGTTATTGCCAATACCAAAGGTTCATATATCAAGTGACTTCATTTCTAAAAAGTGTCTTCCTATGCCTCCTCAGCTCCAATAAGAATAAGCCTAGACACCTCTGGTCCTCACTGCAATGTCCCACCGTTGTGCACCAAAGTCCTTGTGGAAAAGACAATTGTATTCCCCCAATCTGATAGTATATCTGGCAGCAGCAGATGTAGTGGTCCTCCATCTCAGCCTCTAGCCCACCTAGCTAGCAAATGTAGTCCTCTACTGCAATGTCCCACCATAGTGCGCCAAAGTCCTTGTGGAAAAGACAGTTGTATTTCCCCAATCTGATAGTATATGTGGCAGAAGAAGATGTAGTGGTCCTCCATCTCAGCCTCTAGCCCACCTAACTAGCAAATGTAGTCCTCTACTGCAATGTCCCTAGATCTCCCAATCTCTATCTTCAGTTGGTGTGATGAACTACGGATTTAACCAATAGCACATCTTAGGCTATGCAATGAGGTGCATGGATGTATCGTTGTTGTGTGATAAATCCATCCTGAGAAAGGTTTAGGAGGTGTTTGATACTATGTCATTTTCGTCCCTAGATGCTACACCAGCCTCAACCACATTCTCTCAACACTCAGCTTAACATATCCACTTTGATCACTTAATTCATTCTTGCTTGTTGAATTCAAGCCTTGGACAATCTAGATTGTAAAGAAAAGGGGGGAGCCTATTAAGTACTCATTCCATGTAGGCTCAACCATGTGCACATGTGAGCATACCAATAGCTTTTGTCTCCTATTGCTAACGGTTATCTTACAAGCAATACTCTTTGTTCATTTTCTTGAGATGAATCTATCAGATGACTTGTAGACATATCTTCAAAGGACTTCATGGCACCCACCCTTGGAAGAGGATGTGATGGTCTAACACCGTCGACAGAGTACCTTCTATAAATATGATATCTACCATTTGCATGCCATAGATCTTTCCCATATTTCTCATAATCCTTTACTTACTATTGTGTTATTTCAAGACTTTGATTATCGATCTTCCATGTATCCAATTGATCATGCTGATCTTATTTCTTATCAGCTTTCCCATCGCCTTTCAAACTTTTATTAAAAAGAAACAAAATCCTAGAGAGTTTCTGTGTCCCGTAAGCCAAACCCTAATTTGGGAGGACCCATCCGTCTATAAATAGACACGTTGCCCACCACTCAGCCTTAATCCAGTTTTGCAAATTGTTGGTGCCTGTCTATGCTGCCCACATGCCATTTGCAAAGGATACCGGAGTTCAAGCTGCTGTCTAGTGCTGCCCATCACCTGGCACTTCCTGTTCAGCGTTCTATTGCATCAGCTGGCAACCTGATTCAGCCTGCTGTCATTGCCGAGTTTGCTGCACTAAATGCCAAATCAACCACTATTGCCTACATTTGGGCCCTAACAGATGTCGCCAACTTGTCATGTCTCATGAGTTGTACCTGCATTTGCTGTTTTACAAGTCTGCATGTCATCAGCAGCCTGCATTTATCAGTTTCCAGCTGTCGCCCTGCTGCCACTTCATCATCACAGCCTGCATTTGTTGATTCTACACGCCAACTACCCATTTGTGTCTCGTGTTTCGGGATCCGTCAAAATACGACACTCTCTCCAACTCATACTCTCTGCTCTAGTCCTATAGACACGGAAGTTCGGAGTCAATATTTCACCTTCACATAGTGTGTTTTTGCAATAGCATCCTATATATTCAGCATTCATTATTTATTCATTATCTTCTTCAGTGTTCATTGTCTTTGAGTTACCCTAACCCTAACTATGTTGTTTTTCAGTCTGTGCTTTGTCGTATAACTGTGTTTGTTATTTGTAGACAAGTATTTCTTTACATGGTATTAGAACTCAGTACTCAAAGAAGAAACCTAGGCTTTTGATTGGAGAGCTTGTCATCAAAAAAAGATTCACAAAGGAAAGACGACTTCGAACATGTCTACACCACTTCATTCTTGAGCCCTCCATGCAAAGACCCAAGAAAGAGTGGGCTTCACAGCTTGCTCCACAAGGATCCGTTAGAGGAGGAGAGACATTGGACTACCATGGGGTCCACAGACCGTATGAGATTACACAAGTTGAGTACAATCTCATCTTAATGCATCATGCTCAACAGCTACTAGAAAGTAAACCTTTGTTATCCCCTTTAGATTCAACGCACAAATCTATTGATTTTGCATGAAGGATGCACACTCCATGTGGGACAAGCCATTCCACTGGAGAAGCCAACACAGAGTATAAGCCACTATTCTCTACCCCTCCATTCACTCTTGTGCGAGGTATCCCCATTTATCCACAATCAGCTGCCACCGGCCTATTCATGGCCCTCCTCCTACTGTCCCCAGCCTACACATGGCAGTCCCTGCTCCTACTGTCCCTGGCCTACACATGGCAGTCCCTGCTGCTTTTTCAGCTGCAAAATCTTCATCTACATTTGCTGCTGCTGTTCAAGAATACACAAGCTACAGCTGCCAAATCTTCATCTACATTCGCTGCTGCTGTTCAAGAATACACAAGCTACAGCTGCCATGACATCACATACAACTGCATTTTTGCTCCAGATCAGCAGGTGACCTGATTTCACAGCATCTCAACCACACAGCCTGCTGCGTTTTGGTTCTAGTCTGCTCCGTCTGCTGATTCCTCACTGGCAGATCTGTGTTTTGCTGCTATAACACTTCATCATGAGACTCTGCATCTTCTACCTCAATTTCCAATCATTTTCTTATTTGACTGACTTCAATTGCTACTTGACATTACCCTCAGCTTCAATCTACTCCATCTACCTCACATTTGGTGGAGGTGTTGCACTGGGGATCTGTATGGGTGGGGGGACATCACTCTTCAGTACTCTCCCTCAGCCCACTTCCATGAGAGTCCAAGTTTCCAAACATCTCCACTCCTTGAGCATCTACATCACTATCATCATTTTCAGTCATTCATTTATAACATTCAATCATTCGTTAGATTCTGCTTCTCTCTCCTTTTTTTGCTTTGTATTCTTGTCTAGTTTTATTGTGATTTAGTCGTGTTCAAAAAATTGTGTGTTTTCTTAATGCAAACCCTAGCATATCTTCACATGGTATCAAAGTCAGAGCTCTACTAAAAAGTATTCAATGGCTATCATGAAAGCTTGGTTTGTACAAGTGACATGTAATTTACAATAGCTGAGTCACATCTTTCTCAGGGCCCTATGGTGTCTTCTCAGGTCTCTCCTTGATTGGGGGTGCTAAGGCATTATGCTCTCAATTAGGAGGACAAGGCATTCTCCTCCTCATCCTCTTATAGTTTACTAGACGTCGAGTCATATTGGACACAAAGTTTAC
The DNA here is from genome assembly GCF_053477565.2 of Lygodium microphyllum. Lineage (NCBI taxonomy): Eukaryota > Viridiplantae > Streptophyta > Polypodiopsida > Schizaeales > Lygodiaceae > Lygodium > Lygodium microphyllum. Next base: position 141,148,321 of record NC_141146.1, read on the forward strand.
AGAACATTTGCATACATCGCTCAACTATTCTTCAATCTTCACTGTACACTCCGTCAGGAGCTGTACATCAGTCAGTATTAAGCTGGTGAAGCTGGCCATCTATCCACTCAAGGCAGACATACCACATTCAGGATTATTAGTGATCCATTGGCTTCATCTCAGCCAGGCCCATTGTCACATTCATACAATCTATTTGATTTGCATGAGCTGAAACCCTCTCCATTGCTGCTTCTGTTGTCCAAGATCAAGTTGTAAGTCACTATGGAAATGAAGACCACTATTAGTACATTAATGCATAGAGGAGGCTCTAGATGACCTATTCATATTATTAAGGCTTATATAGTCTGCCTATTACTATGGCTTATATAGTCTTTCTACAATGCATGGTGGGCATTTGGGGAAAATCCCCAAATGTACTCCAAACCCCCACCCTACCCTCCATACTCACCACTCAACACTCACACTCTAGTTGCTACAACCAAGAATACTTTCAATGAAAATACTCGTTTTAATAGGTCAATTTTGACCTAGGGCTTGACCTAGGGAAAATCCCCAAGTGTACTCCAATACCCCACTCTACCCCTCCCTACTCACCACTCATCACTTGCACCCCGGTCCCCAATTACAGCTAGGATTACCTTCAATGACAAGACTCATTTTAACAGGTCAAATTTCACAACTTGGCCAAAACCATGCAACAAGTGCTCGAGTCTTAGAGTCTTTGTTAGACCTAGTCATTGGTCTAAAGGCTATCCCAAACTCTGAACCTGCACAATGTGATCATATCTGTCAATGGAAGACTTGCAATGCCACAACGATTGTTGAGTTGATGCAGGGATTACTACCTGAGTTTCACTCACACCTTCAAAACTTCTCCCTTGCATCCGATCGTTAGAGCCATTTGAGGAAAGAGGCAGAAAATTGCCCAATTTGCTGATTCTTCACAACAAATTACTCCAAAGATGTTCACCAATGCTTGGACAGCAATTTTTGAAGAGATGTTAAGGACAATTAGAACATCAAAACCAGTTGAAAGCTGAGAGAAGGGACTGCCATGCTATTGACATGGATTTTCATGGAGAGTGGACAGAAACTCCATAATCTTGCTAGAACATAATGCTCTGATACCAATGCTATAAGTATTTGGTCTAACCTCCCAGCCTTATATCGACATCAATAAGCATTGGTGTCCCACTTTCCTAATGTTCACGCATTCTGACTAGAGGGGCAAGTTCCTTAGAAAACCTGTTCTACTACCACCTTTGGTGGTCTCTCCCATATTTTCCAGTGTAATGACACCAACCTACAGAGAGCAAGCCTAGAATGTGCTACAATCTTTTACTTCTTACAATTTACAGTGATATTTTCCACACAATTACTGGAAATAGTTTAGTTTGCTTTAACGTAAGGAAAAACGAGAGTCTTTCCAGTGCAGCTAAATAAGCATTTTAAAAACTGCTTTGACTGACTCGTTAGCATTCACGGGGTGTAAGATCAAAGTGTTGTTTCTAAACATTTGCAATTTAAAATATTCACCTATAGTAAAAATCAATATGAAAAAGCAGTAAAACACATACTACAATAAATAACATTACGGTAAAAGTAACAAATCATTTGCAAAGCAAAGAAATTTTGTGGTGAAAATTATATACCTTGCTTTAACATAAGGAAAAACAAGAGTCTTTTCCAGTGCAGCTAAATAAACACTAAAAAAACTGTTTTGCCCAATTCATTAACATTCATGGGGTGTAAGATCAAAGTAATGTTTCAAAACATTTGCAGTTAAAAATATTCACTTGTGGTGAAAATCAATACGAAAAAAAGCACTAAAATAGATACTACAATAAATAACATTGCAGTAAAAGTAACCAATCATTTGCAAAGTAAAGAAATTTTCTGGTGCAAATGATGTAGCTTGTAAAATCAGAACCTTACTGCTGTTACAGATGTTGTAAGCGCCTTTAAAGCAGCTGTACAAGCATGAACTTCTGCCAATGTTGAAAAGTCATTTTGCTTGAAACGGACTTGAACATCTTCATAAAGCCATTTTAGCCACTGTGCCGCAAATTGAAATGCATATACAGAAGCCAGTAAAGGAAACAGTCTTTGTTGTTGAGTCATGTAGTCTAACACCTGCCCAATATCAGCAAAAGTTAACAGTGGATATGATAAATGATGGACTAGCAGCCTTACATTAGGACAAAAGCTCCCTGAGAAGGCAGTTGTGTCTTCCACACAAAAAGAAAAAATTCATTGTGTTCTGTACCTGAATTTCAGGTAAGCCCTCCTTCGCGCTAAATTGTCTTCTCACAGCACTATACCGTACTGCGATTGTTACAGCACGAGACAAGTTGATGGCAGCTTCTGAAATTATAATTTCACGTGCAGTAATCATAGCTCCATACAGTATTTGAGGAGGAACGTCAGTCCTCATATACTTTCCCTCCTTTGTGACTTTGGCCATCCTATGAATACAAATCAAGTTGTTTGCTAATTGCTTAAACCCTCAGTCTAGAATTCTTCAAAAAGCAGATACTATTAATCTCATCAATGTAAAGTGGATATCTAGTTCAGTAAATTTTACTCCCAGAATTTAGCAACTGCCCAAGGATGTGATTGCTGATAAAGCTTTAAATAATTCAAATTCAATCATTGTAAATAGGTTGCAAATTTTTGGTTAGCTTGGCCAAAATAACCTTGTTGCCCAGGAAATTGCCTTAATTTAAAGAAAGGTAGTGACAATCGGGGTCTATATATGAACGCCACACAAACCTCTACTTTCTGTTGGTAATTTCTAGTAGAAGTCATCTTAAAGAATTACATGTAACATATTTCTTAAGCTTACCTCATCAGCATATTTTTTCGAGGTATGGGCACATGCTTGAAGCGTAAGAATCCATTATCAATAGTATTGTTACCATATTTCATCCCAATCTCTCCCACTTCTATGCCTGGTAATGGCATGTGATCTTCCAGGCTCCTAACCTGTACAACAAAGGCTGATTTCGAAGGCTTCAAGTGTCGTAAGAAAAACTTGGCAAGAATCTCTGGAAACATTCACTCAGGAAGAATCACTATTCTCTAAAGACTGTAAGACCAACTCACCATGGACACCATAATCTTTCTGGTGGATGATTAGCCGAGCCTGAACCAAAGCATGTGTAGCCACTTTCCCAAGTCCTCCAGGCCACCACTTTTGTGTTTGAGAATGAACTAGAACTGATTAATATTCTCAGCTAACAGATATGCAAGCTAGAAAGTTACAGTCAAAAAAGGGAATGCTATCTTACTTTTGTAGCAGTGATAGTTGGACTATCTAAGACAAACTCATCCGTAGATATGTTGAAAGTTGCAGTTGTTTCAAGCCCTTTCACATTTGATCCATGGCCTAGCTCAGTTTGAGCATAACATCCAATGATCCGAAGCTTTCTAGCAAGTGGTAGCCATTTTTTTTGTTGTTTACCAGTAGCTTGGCCTTCCAATGCTGGTACAAACATGTTCTGCAATGGTCAAAATATGGCTAATTAGCACCGATTGTATCCAAGACAGACATATGCAAGTCAAACGGTTTCTCCTGTTGCAAACCATTTAGAACTGCAGTTTTTAAGATATTTCTTGTCAGTGTGAAGAGATGATTTGGAGTCCAGTTGGTGCCAGCTATCTGTGGCCTAATGCTAGGATTGTCTTGTCATACAGGTCTGCTGCTAAACATATGACGACTTTTCAATGGAAGTTGCAAACAGATTGGCAAACATCAGAAATTATCAGCAGTACGAGTATTGTGTGAAAGTAAGAAGCACGAATTGACCTGAGCAGGAGAAGCTAATAATAACCATGTCATCCATTCCCTGAAAAACTGAAGAGGGTGCCGAGCTTTCTTTCGCTTAGGTAAATGTGGCTTTTTTACAACCCCCATCTTTGAAAGAGATGTGCCCCCACTTCCTTTGCCCAATAAGAGGTGCAGTGAAAGATGTCAAAAGCTTGTCAAGGATCATGGGCACATCTACCAGAGTTCTCAAACAACAAATTGTGGCAAGGAGAGCCTCACTCTGTCATGTGTGTGGTTCTCCTACTCCTGTCCAGCCCCATCCTTCCCTTGCCTCTCTTTCTTTGCTTGTCAGCTGTAAAGTCTCTCTTCAAACCCACTTGGTTGGCCCCACAATTCCCACCTACCTTGCTTTTGCTTCCTCGCCTCCTGAAAGTTTTGTGCAGCTGCCTTGTACTCCACTTCCTCTTCTCCCTCATCTACTCCTTCAGTTTGACCCTCCTTGCATGCCCCCTGCCCCCCCAAAGCCCTTTTTTCTGCCCTACCAACACACCCACCGTTTCCCCCCCCCCCCAACACCCAGGGCCACCAACCCCCCTTTCCCCCACTCCATTGTATCTTCATGCACATCACAATCCTACCAGTCCTCCAGCCCTGCTTTTCCTTCTTAGCCCAGCCTAGCCTCCTCCCCACTTGCCACCTCACCCTCTAATACCGCCTTCCTTCCCTCTTCTCCCTCTCCTTTCCTGTTACAGTCCCACCCTGCTGGTCACACCCAGGATTGAGGGGAGCAGAACACCACTCCCCTCACTAATCCCATGGTCAACCCTGTGGGCTGGGGAGCAGGTTTTACCTTAACCCCTGCTTTCCTGGATTGCATCATGGCCATTAGTTTTCCAAAAAAGTAAACTCGGCTACATGAGCCCAGATTCAGACTAGTTTGGACGGAAGTCTCCTTGCGGAAAAAAGTGGCTGGCATGCTCACACACACTACATACTATGTTTGATAAATTTAGATTATGCAAGCTCTCAATTGGTGGGTTGGAAGGCGAGCTGACTATCTGTCTCAACATCATTGGTTCAAATCTTTCCTTTGGGCATATGTCGATTTGTCATTCACATGGGTGGGGGTCAAGCTGGTCACTGTTTTTCTCCCACAGACACTTCTCCAAATTTCACTGCGCTTGCCACATTAGCCTGACGCTCCTATGGGCTTTTGTCATCCAGATGGGTCTGAATCCAACCTAAGTAAGCCCAGCCCAAAATGTAAATCTAGGCAGTTGGGAAGTGTTAATGGGTTGGGTTCACCATAGTTAGCACGAGGGGATGCTAATAATAGGCAGAACAATCAGATTCACTCGCTTCTTCCACACACAGGAAAAAAAAGCCTGCAATTCCACACCTCTCCCAGAAAAAAGAAACTATTTAGGGCTTTCCATGGCATTTTTGTGTTCTCTTCGAAGGTAAACAGCTTCCATATCTTGCATCCAGCTTCTTCTCTTTGAGCTCAATAACCACATCTTCTCCCCATATTGAGAGCGAAGGTTGAGTATAAGGAGGACACTACTGATATGGTATTTGCTCCTGAGGTTTGACGTACCTCCTCCACCCTAGGGCCTACACAAAGATTCTTAGTAAGAAGAGTAGAGGAATCAGCCAGCCATCAACACAACCCACAGCCACCAAAATCAAGGCTTGCACTAATATTCAATTATCATGAATCAATGCCTAATTATGCTCCTTAAGAACAGACCCAAAAAACTTTATTTATGTTAAAAGGCTTTAATTGTGTATACTGTTAGCTTGCCCAGCAGGGCTACACTCTAATATCCAAGGTCAATGATCCCCAAAACCACCTCAGGGCGATGACAGATGATAGTCTCCCACTGCCATATTGGCTCAGGAATCCTTGGACCCATCTGAACCAGCCCAAAGGAAGTTTCGTACCAGGCAGTATACTGTATAGCCAAACTGCACATACCCAGGAGAAGCACCAGTAGGAAGCAATGTACCAGGCTGTCACCAAAAAGTTGACCACTAGGGCCCTGCCCACCTGGGAGAGGTGGACTGCTCTCCAGAAGGTCAGCTTCCATCTAATGGAATCAAGTACCAACATGAGATGTTGAGCTCAAGTAATGTCAAGTCCCGCCTAGAACCCAAGGTATGTGACTATCTAACCCTTGCTTACCCATCTGAAACCCAAGTGGATGCCCCACTTATTGTTGGAGTCTAGGGCCATAAGAAAACCAACCAACCTTTGCCAATTCATTTTCACTTCTATTGTAAAGGTCGCGGAAAAAAACTCCCCTGTCGCGTTCGCTACACTCCACCCCCCTGCCATCGCGCTAGCTCCCCCGCCTCTATCCCGCTACTCCCCCGTCCACCTCCGCCCCTAATCGACCCCTCTCCCCTGCTCGACGCCCCCTGCGTGACCCTGCTCGTCGCTGCCTCCACCCCTATCTAACGCCGCCCCTGCGCAACCTCCCACTAGGAGTTCTTCCGCAGTGGCCCATGGTCCTACCTAAGAGTTGCGGAGCACGGAGAGTTCCCACTACCTCTGGAGGTGGGGATATTCGTGGTTCGTAAGTCAAGGAGGAGCAAGGTCAATCTACTAGCACCACTGAATGGACCAAACTACGCCTTTTTCCTTCAAGTCTCTCACTCAGGGGATTGGACGACGACACAAATAGAGGAGGAGGTGAAGAGTCAGGTGGCGGACCGCATCTCCCAATGGATAGGAGAAGAAGGACTAGCACTGTTTGCACAACAGTGGCCAAGCTACATGATGGACATTAATCGGTGGGCTGGTGCCAAGATCCCACACTTGAGCATTATCTTTTGAGCCCCTTCACAGTGGAGAGCTCCGATGGTTGTGATCGAGTGGCCCCTGACACAGGCAGCCCGTTTCTACCAGTGTACAGAGTCACGACTCTCAGCATGGCTGATAGATGCATTGGTAGTACCACCTGGAGCATCTATCACCCCTATGGTCCACCCAAGGGCCACCATGGGGGGCTAGAGCTCGCCGTCTAGGCCTGTGGCAAAGCATACTTGCATGCCCCATAGTTCTTCCTCCTCATCACCAGCTTTCACATCGAGTAGATGCCTATTCGGCCAGTCACATGTTTCCCCATGAGTTTACACCTTGCGTTCTGGAATGTGAATAGTCTCCACTACAATGGGGCACATGGTTCCAGGAAGTTGATTGCACAGGAGCACAAGCTCGCCCCCGCCCAGGCCCCTCGGGTAGGGAAGGTTCTCCAAGGCAGGTCACACACCTACTGGGAGTACGCCATCGGTGCCCACGACAGGAGTGGAGGCGTATGCACCTCTATTGGCCCGATCCTTACCACCTGCGTACGAGATCATGGGGGGATTGTGGTAGGGAGGGTTCTATGGGTTAGGTTGGATATTGGGGACTCGTGCCTTGGAGTCCTCGATGTCTATGCCCCCACTGAGGTCAAGGCACACAGCAGGTTCTGGGTGGAGATCGCAGCAGGACTCCCAGAGGTGGACTCTTGGATTGTTGGATGAGACTTACACAACCTGGGGGCCTTAGAGGACCAGCAGGGTAGAGGCAGAAGCTACCAAGACATGGTTGGGGAGGAGGAAGAGGCATGGGAGGTCTTCCTACCGCAGTAGGAGCTCACGATGCTTGGAGAGACCCAGCTTTCCACAGGAGGGAAAGGTCGTTTGACTTCTCGTGGGGATACACGCGGCGGCTAGGCGGAGTCTTGCTGGAGCGGTTGGACAAGTTCTATGTGGGAGAGTGGAGATGCTCTCGCAGAGGCCAGATAGGGCAGTTGGCTGGCACCACTCTGTCCGATCACTACCCGGTCCTCCTAACACTTGATCCCCTAATATCTTCCCTAGGTACACGATCCTATCAAATCCCTGAGTCAATCTACAGGACAAAGGAGGTGAAGAGACGGATTGAGCAGATTTGGACTAGGCAGTGGAGGAGAAGGGATCGGATCGCAGAGGAGATTGCAGAGGTCCTAGCCAAGTTGAGCAGTATTTGCCAGGAGGCAGCCCTACAGGCCAGATAGCAGCGCTGGGAGGAGGAGAGAGCACTCCGGCGGGACCTAGTAGCCATGCAGAGATTACTACAGGAGACACCAAGGGATCCCATCCTCCATGCACAGGACGTGCGCACACAAGCAGCCATCGCCGGCGTAGAGGACAAGCGCTTAGAGTTCTCATTCCCCACCTCAGTAGCCTTCTGGGCGTGGAAGGGGGACACGATGTGCAAGGAGTTCTTTCACGCACACCAGCCCTGCACCTCAGGAGAGCATATACGTAGCCTTCGGGATCAGTATGAGAGGAGTTGCTCTAGCCCAGATGAGGTGATGGAGATTGCCACCAACTATTACAGACGCCTCTTCCAGCAGGATACAGCCTCACCCAGAGGACAACGTTGCAGACACCAGGTCTGGGATCACATCATGGCCCTCATCACAGAGGAGATCGAACGCTCTCTCCTAGCCCCCTCACAGAGAAGGAACTAGAGGAGGCTTTTCATACACAGGACGGGTAAAAACTGCCCGAGAGAGGATGGCCTCTCTAAGGCCTTCTTCACTACCTAATGGGAGTTGGTGAAGGACCCCATACTAATGGCCTTCCAGGAGATTTTCACCTCAGGACAGATGCTAGGGAGTCTTTCGGCAGGCCTTATCAATCTTCTCCCCAAAGGGGGAGACCGGTTGGAGCTTTCCCAGTGGAGACTGATCACCTTATTGTCAGTGGCCTATAAGGCAATGGGAAAGATGATTGGTAGGCAACTACGACCCATCCTTCCAGACATCATTCATGGCACACAAACAGGCTTTGTCCAGGATAGGAGCATCCTAGACAATGTATTCACCTTCTTTGAGGCGACAGAGTGGGCTCAGCACAGTGGGCAGAGACTGGCCGTACTACTCTTGGATTTTGAGAAAGCTTATGATAGGGTGGACTAGGATTTCCTAGAGGGCACCATGGTGAGGTTGGGTTTCCCCCAGGCTTGGATTCGCGGGGTCTCCGCACTTTATAGATCGGCCACCAACAGGGTTCTCATAGGTGGTAGGCGAGGGGAGGAGTTTCAGTTGGAGAGATCGGTCCGGCAGGGCTGCCCCTTGGCCCCATACCTGTTCTTACTCTTTGCAGAGGCGATGTCTCACTTCCTCAAGTCACATATGAGCGGATTACGCAACCTTCGACTTCCAGTGAGAGAGGAAACTGCGTTGTTAGACTCAGAGTATGCAAATGATACAGCACTCTACATACAGGACGATGAGTTGATGCTGGAGAGAGTGAGACTGGCTCTTAAGGTGTTCTGTTCTGCAGCGGGAGCGAAAATCAACTAGCGAAAGTCGGTTGGTTTCCTCATAGACCCGGACTCTAGCACGGAGTGGGGTGTCCACCTGGGATTTAGATGGGTGAGCAAAGGGCAGACCGTCCATTACCTAGGGTTCCAGGTGGGACTCGACATCACTCCCGCCCAGCAATTTCTTCTAGTCCTCCATTCTATTCGGAGGAAGCTGACCTAGTGGAGCACGGCTCACCTCTCACTAGCAGGCCGAGCCTTGGTAGTTAACCAGGTCCTCCAAGCGATGGCCTGGTACATCACCTCGTGTTGGTGATTCTCCTCATCCTGCGCAGTGCAGCTTCACCACCTAGTGCGGAACTTCCTTTGGTCCGAGTCAAATGGCTCCAAGGATTCCAGGGCCCTCCTGAGTAAGCTAGTTGTCCGCGGCCTCACACCAGGAGGGCAGACTTGGAAGGTCCTATTGCAGGAGGGTCTTCAGGATTGTAGATCGAGGCTTGGCGATGAGTGGAGGCCGTCCCTGAGATGGATCTTCACGTCAGCCCAGATCACCCCTCCCAGATCACCTTTTCTACGCAGTTTTCTCTACGTGTGGCAAGGCCTCCATAAGGCCCTAATCCAAAGCTCCCCAAGCTGCCAAGAGGAGATAGACCGTCAGCCGGTGATCTGGAACCCCCAGGTCAAATATCAGGAAGGGGCACAGATTGGTAAGCGCCCCCACATCCAGTGGGCTGGTTGGGAGGCCAGCCTGGCTCGTACTATCAGGATATGGCGGGAGGTGTACAGAATGGTGGACGAGGAGGTGTTGTAGAGAGTATCAGGCTGTGAAAGAGAAGTGGAGTTGAGGAGAAGGGAGATAGATGCAGCAATATCTCAAGAGTGGCCTGCTCCCCCGATACGAGACCCAATAGAGCCCGGGGAGATATGGGCCGCTAGGTTTTCACCAGCATGCATCCCCCTACAGGTGGCAGGTAGAGTAGGCGGCGCTCCACCTGGGACCTTCTTCACCATACAGGAGGGGGGGCGTCTGGCTCATGGCAGAGGGCAGCAGGATGAGGGGATAGCTGTCCTTTCATGGAGGAGGATCCGTGTGATTGGCCTTCAGGGGAAGACATGGCGGCTGGACCCTGTTGTCTTCAGGGAGGAGCTCAGAGAGTGGCGCCTCTAGATCTGGGAGGCCAGGCCATTTGATGAGCTAAAGTGGGATCTGGGAGAGTGGCTATGGCTGGCCATTGCGGTCGCTAAGCAGCCACCGAGATTCCCAGAGTACGCTGCCAGGATTGGTAGACATGTACTAATGTAGGAGGATATGGATTGGGCCCCGTCACATAGCAAGCACCAAGCGGAGCATAGCATCATGGAGCCTTTCATACGGAGCTTCTAACGCCGCCTATAGGATAGCTAGGGGCCAAGAAGGGTATCGAATTTCTTATGGTTGGTGGCACATGGAGGCTTGGCGGTGGAAAGTTGGCTTGCCCATATGCAGAAGGAGGGAGGTTGTAAGCGCTACACACAACAGCCCCTGGAAACCCCAAAGCACTGCCTTTGGTCATGTGGAGAGGAGCATGCCGCATCCTTTGCCGTATAGCACCCAGCCTTGGATATATCTCGTGGGGAGCTTTCTGCTAGCAGGCAATCAGCTAGGGCCATTACCTTCTGTATGAGGCCAGGATACAGGATACGATATTCATTATCGAGGCAGGGTCATGTGCAGTGGTTGGTTTGGAGGCTCTACCCATCCGCCAGGTACTAGAGCCCACAGCAGATTGCTCTGAGGTATGGGAGGTCATAGGGAGTCTTACTAGTTGGCATATCTGGAAGGCGTGGTGTAAGGAGGCTTTCGGCGGAGAGAGACTTTCAATATAGGCGACCTTAGCAGAGCTCTGGACCTCCATCATCCACTCCCTCCACGACTAATGGGATCAAGTATAGGGTGATTCCAGGGCTCGTCAAGAGCTCTGTTGTCACTTCATGCGCACTTGGGGCGGCCAGGACCTGTTTTTCGTGATGCAGGCAGGCAGCCCCAGATGACGATACACTCCCCCTCCATGGCTTCTTGCCCCCATTCCCCCCCAGACCGCCTTGAGAGGCTTGTATACTTGATGTATTTGTGACTTTGCATCAGCTCTAGCTAGTCTGTTTGAGCATGAGCACTCCGTTGTAATCAAGTTTTTTAGTAATATAATCAGCCACATTTTACTTGAAAAAAAAAATTGATTTTCACCTCTACAACCATGCAGAGCATCTCTAGTGCCCGTCTCACTCTCTCTAGCATCACCTCATCATCCTCCATATAGAGGACCATGCCATCAGCATACTCCAATCCACCAACGCTGTCCCCGTCCTCACAAGGAGCCTAAAGCCCTACAAGCTACTCACTCTCAAGCAAAGAAAGTAGGACATCACCTTCGCAGAGTAAGAAAAAGTATGGGGATAGAGGGCAGCCTTGACGGACAGACCTCTCCATCCAAAACTCTGCCCCTCTCCGCCCTTCCATGATCACTCTGCTGGTTGCTAATCAGTCTAATGCAAACACGCCTCTGATCCACTCCTGAGGAAAACCTGGCCGTTCCATGGTACCCTCCACGAAGTCCCAATCAACCCTATCATAACCCTTCTCAAAGTCTAGAAGGAGCACATTCACCTGCTGGCCACTGTGTTGTGCCCACTCTATGGCCTCGAAGAAGGTGAAAACATTATCCAAGTTACTCCTATGCTAGATGAAGTCTGAAAGTCATGAATGATATTCAAGAGGATGGGGTGGAGTCTACTGCCAATCGTCTTAGCCGCTGCCTTGTAGGCAACTGACAACAAGGTGATTGGCCTCCATTGGGATTGCTCAAAGCAGTCTCACCTTTGGGAAAAAGACTAACTAGACCTACTGACATGCTGCCCAGCATCTATCCAAAACTGAAGTTCCCCTAAAATGCTTGAAGCAGGTGGGGTCCGTCACCTCCTCTCAATACACAGTGAAGAAGGTCCTGAACAGCCCATCCTCTCTAGGTCATTTCTGCCCATCCAATGAATGGAAAGCCTAGGCTAGCTCCTCCTCAATGAAAGAGGAAAGGCGAAACCATCCCGTCTCCCCTCTGATTAGGAATGGGATGCAATCCCAAACCTATTGTCTATATCATGTCACCCAAGCTGGGACCAGCTTCCACTAAAAATGTGGTCTGCTATAGTCAGGGGTGAGCTCCACCACCTTCCTTGGGCAAGAAAGGTCCCTTCCTTACTAGTCACCGAGGTGGTGAATCTAGCCCCCCAAGGTACACGGCTGGTGCACCTAGAACACTCTGCATATCGTGTCCCTTTTCCGCATCTAGAAAGCAGCTAAGGCACGGAAGAAGAACTCTGACCTCTTGTCCTATAAGCCTGCGAGAGTCGTCCATGCCTGCAGCTCCCAGATGTGGAGGGTAGGATCTCCAGGTGACTCCTATAGCAACCTCTGAATAGTTGCTAGATCACCTCCTGTCATCTAAACTAGCGAGAGTTGTTCATGCTCACACCTCCTAGGTGTGGAGGGTAGGATCTCCAAGTGAGACCTATAGCAACATCTGAATAGCTGCTAGATCCCTCCAAAGGGCCCTCTCCTCCTCCCAACACTATTGACAAGCTTAGAGGGTCACCTCCAAATCCTGCTCTCCCCCAAGGCCTCTACAACCTCTGCTATCCATCCATCATGTGCCCACTCCCTGGTTCAAAGCTGCTTGATCTATCTCCTCACCTCCTCATGCCCGTAAGTCAAATCTGGGACACAACAGGACCAAGGATCCACGGTTGAAGCAAGGGCATCAAGTGTGAGGAAAATTGGGGCATGATCTAATAAGGTGGTCCCTATCAACTAGCCCACCTACCCTTCTGGAGTGCACCTCCACTCCCCTACCTAGAACCTATCTGACCCCTCCAAAATTACACCACCCAACCTCCAATATCACCAAGAGAAAGTTATGGAGCCGTCACGGCTATGAAAAGCCAAATAATGAATCCCTCCAAGCATCATGAGCTTCTACCGAGATGAAGGCTTCCCAAGTCTCCTGCTCCTCATCTACCATGACCTAGAAGTCCATGCCTCAACTCTACTGGTCCTCTAATTTCTCCAAGTTGCTGAATTCACATCCAACAATTGAGGAGTCCACCTCAGGCAAGCCTACCAAGATCTCCAACTGAAAACCCGTGTGTGCACAAACCTGTGGTGCATAAACATTCAAAATCGCAACACGTCAATCCCCAATGTCTAGCCTAACCCATAGGAAGCTCCCAACCACAATCATCCAATGGTCTCGTGCACAAGCTAGCAAGCTCAAGCCAATCCAAGTACATACTCCACCATTCTTGTCGTGGGTGCATATAGAGTACTCCCAATAGGTGGGTGATCTGCCCAGAGTACCTTCCCCAACCTATTGGCCTCGGAGGGGACGAATTTATCCTCCTATAGAAGTAAAATGTCAATCCATTCAACAAGGGATGGCTGCAACTCTTGCTAGACAATCAACTTCAGGACCTCTTGCCCCACTATAGTGAAGGTTGTTCACATTCCAAGATGCTAAGTGTAAGCTCATGGGGAAAGTCTAACAAGCACCTACTCAATGTGGTCGAAGACCGTGAAGAAGGTGAGTTGTGTGACATGCATTGGCACTTGACAACAAGCTTAGAGGACAAGCTCCACACTCCCATGATGATCCTGGTGGGCTGAAAGAGGGGAGTGATGGTCGCTCCCTGAACCACTATAAAGACCTCCAAGAGCCATTCTAAAATGCACACCTTGGAGGTTCGGTAGTATCAGGCAATCTGGGTGAATGGCCATTCAATCACATCCATCAGCAATATCCATTGTGGCAAGGCAGGGAGGAGGATACTGAGGTGCAAGCTCTCTACCCCATGCCGCCAAATAATGCCCATCAAGCACCTCTGCCACCACTACTCCAACAATAACTCTAGCCCAATCTCTCCGAGCCACTAAGAGACATGCTTAGACACCTGGTCCCTCAAGACCTCCTCCACATGTGACTTCCTCAAGTTGCCAAAGCAGGAAGTTTGGAGGAATAAGGCATAGTTCGACCCATCTAAGAAGCCAACAAATGTGCCCTACCACTCTGCAACTTGCAAATAGTGAAGATTCCGGACTCCAAAGGAAGCACAAACTTTGCCAAACCTAAAACTATCATGTAGCTCCAAGGGCTGTTGTCAAAGAACTGTGGGAGAAGTTGGGCATGTCAGGTGTGCGGGGGTGCTATTGAGGCTAAGGAGTTGGAGGCAATGTGGAAGGGGCCACTCGGCTGCCAACAAGGGGAAGATAGTGGTGTGCAAGGCTCATCATTCCCTGTGGGTGGAGGTTGAGAGTTCCCCATTTTGGGTTTTCTTTTTGGGGGGAGGTGGGGGTGGGATTGGGGGTGTGCGTGGGAAGTGGTTTTTTTGTGTTTTTTTTTTTTGTGTGTGTGTGTGTGTGTGTGTGTGTGAGAGAGAGAGAGAGAGAGAAGAGACGCAAACTACAAGAAGAGATGGATAGATTGGCAAATAGGTTAGCTAGCGAGGAAACATCTAGAAGAGCTCAAGATACAAAGAAGGACAAGGAGAAGGAAGCTCAAGTAGGAAACAAGAAGAAGCACAAGAAGAAAGACAAGAGGCAAAACAATAAGAATGAAGAGGAGAGTGAAAGTTTAGAAGATGACTATGGCAAGTTCAAGATGCCTCAACCCACCAAGTACAAGGGAGAGAGAGACAGGGATAATTTTGAAGAAATGGATTGCAAAGATGGATAGATACTTAAAGTATGCTAGAATCACTGAATATAGGAAGGGAGAAGTGGCAGCCATCTATTTGGAGGAGGACACTACTAGTTGGTACCTACTAGAACAGGAGCAAGGACGCATTGTCTTCTCATGGGAGGAACTACAAGAGGAACTCAAGGATTACTTCATCCCGAAGATGGAAAAATTCAAAGTTAGAGATGAGTGGAGAAATCTCAAGCAAGCACAAGGGAAGATGGAGTATGTTAGCAAGTATAGATAGTTGATGTTGCAACTACCCAACATGGACATAAATACAAAGTTAAATGGATTCCTATTCGGCATGCAAGAGAGGGCCAAGAGAGACATAGAAAGACAAGAACCTACTAGTCTGGCAAAGGCCATGTGAATGGCTGAAAGATTAGTAGACTTAGAATGTGAAGGGAGGAGGACAGCCCAAGGAAGTCAACCTAGATTCAACACCAACCTCACCACCAACTCTTGGACCTCAAGACCCAACCCCCCAAGAGGTCCCATCTCAGAGATTTGGAGTCAAATCTCAAGAGTAACCCCAACCACTTTGCAATCAACCTTGGTACCAAGAGAAGCATTTGGACAGTGGGGAAACAACTACTACAAACCAACCCCTAGCACATCTTACGAGTCTACAAGTTTAAACACATCATGGTGGAGACCCCAAGTCTCAATAACAAGGGTCAGATGTTTCAAGTGCAGGGGACCACGCTACCAAAATAGATACCCCATGGAAGACACAGCCTCAACAAGTGGATCCAGGGTAACAACCACAAGTGCTTATGAAGGAGAGAAGCCACAACCCCCACACATTCAAGAGATCCCCATTGGAAGTGAAGAGAGCCTAGACCACCCAAGAGTGGGGACAATTAGTGCATGTCCTTAATGCATGGTGGCTCAAGTAGTTGCGGTACAACACATATTGTTTAAGGAAAGAGTTAAGGAAGGGGATCAAGCAATCATGGTAGACACAAAAACCACTCACAATTTTATCACACCATATTGTGTAGCAAAACATGGACTAAAATTGTCTAAGGCCCTAAAAGGATTAATAGTGACTTTTGCGCAAGAAGAAGCAAAGCAAGTATTTGCAGTACAAGTGGAAGCTGGGAAATGGAAGGCCAGGCTCAATTTTCTAGCAACACCAATGGATGACTTTGAAGTCATTTTGGGCTTGGAGTTTTATGACAAGTATGTCATTGCAATGTTTCGCAAAGAGGTTAATGAGATGTTGTTGGATATGCAAAAAGAGGGCGTAAGAGTACAACGTGAAAGGATGCAACTCCCAGGCAAGACACCAATCAAAGTGCAAATGAAGGAGAGCAAGCCTGGAGTCTCTTGCCAAGTTGCAAAGTCGGGACCTAGTAAAACAAGAGCTCTAGTTCAAGTAACGCCTCAGCAAGTCACAAATATTAGGCCCCACATCATGACCTACAATGCCAAATAAGTAGAGAAATCAGTGAAGCAAGGAGATATGGTGTACTTATGCATGATCCGACCTGTGGAGTAGGAGGTCACCAAGAATCCTAAGTCACAAGTTGGCGACAAAGAAGTGAAAGCGATACTTAAGGAGTATGTAAATGTGATACCTACGGAACTACCCAAAGGCTTACCCTTCAAAAGAGAGGTAGACCACAAGATTGAGCTAATCCCAAGGGCAATCCCACCAGCTAGAGCCCCATACCACATGAATCACATTGAATTGATGGAGTTGAAGATACAATTGCACGAATTGGAAGAGCAAGACTTTATTCGACCAAGCAAGTCCCCATTTGGTGCCCTATTGTTGTTTATCAAGAAGGACGGGGGACTCAAATTGTGTCCAGACTATAGGGCTCTTAACAAGATCACTATCAAGAACAAATATCCCATGTCCTTAATTGAAGACCTATTAGATAGATTCCATGAAGCAAAATACTTCAACCACATAGATCTTAGGTCAAGTTACCACCAAATCCGTATAGCTGAAGAAGATATTCCCAAAATAGCTTTTCATACCAAATATGTTACCTTTGAGTGGCTCATCCTTGGGTTTGGACCGAGTAATGGGCCAAGTACCTTTTGTGGCTTAATGGATGGAGTATTCCAGCCAGAGATCGATGTATTTATCATTATCTACATAGATGATCTCCTAGTATCTAGCAAAACCTTAGAGGAACACAAGTAACATCTAAGATTAGTCTTTGAGAAGTTGAGACAACACAAACCGTATGCCAAACCTGAAAATTTTGAGTTCGCAGTGAAGGAGTTAGAATTTCTAGGGTTCATTGTAGGCGAGGAAGGTATCAAAGCAGACCCTGAGAAAGTTGCCACGGTGAAAAAGTGGCCACTACTAAATACCATTAGAGAAGTTCCAGAATTCCTGGGTTTCACTGTGTTTTGTAGAAGATTTGTAAAGGATTACAGCATGGTAATAGCCCCACTATCCCACCTAAGTAATCAAAGTGCCAAACTTAACCAAGCCCTTTGAAATCTCCACAGATGCATCGGATTATGGCATTGGGGGAGTGTTGATGCAAGATGGACACCCCATAGCTTATGAATCCAAGAAGTTCACAAACACAGAAACAAGATGGAGCACACATGAGAAGGAGATGCTAGCAGTACTTCATTGCCTTAGAATAGAAGCACTATGTACAAGACAAACACACAGTTGTGATCACAAACAGCATTTCACTCAAATACTTCTAGTACCAGCCCAAGTTGTCTGCCAAACAAGCCAGATGGCTTGACTTCTTGGCAAAGTTTAGCTTGGAAATCAAACACAAGCCAAGGTCCACAAACAAAATAGCAGATGCACTAAGTCGCAAGGCCGATTTGAGAAGCGGAACCGAGAAGGTCACGGAAATAATTCCTGCACATATGCACAATAGTCTGTGGATCCAGGATAGGGTGGCCTTCTGCATCCTCGAGTCTGGTCATATTCTCTCGAGCAGGAGAGGCATGGAGAGCTCGAAAGAACTTATGGGTCTGACATGCACTATCTTGCAAAGTCTCTGTCAGATGTTGCAATTTGGCCTGCTGATACGATTTTAACTGAAAGTCTTTAATAAGATCGGCCACCCGCATGGCCAGTGCAAGCAGAAATGCATCATCCGGAGTGTCCACCAGCAGGGAGTGAACCAAAACCAGCAGGTCCTCCGCGGCCTGTCGACGGCGCCGACAAAGAGAGGCATGATAGATCCCATACTGCCGAGCAACCCGCTGCACATTAGAGAGCAATCTTTCAAATGCCGCAATGCCCTGAGAGGAAAAGTCCAAGAAGAATCTGTCAAGCAATTGCTGCATATAGTCCTGAAAAATTGCATGCTTCAAGTAGGACGAGTTGAAACGCAAAGGGAGTCTCTCCAGAAATTGCTTGAAAGGTGCAATGGGTTGTGTAGAAGATATGGTGTGTGATGCTCCGTCGCTGGATACTATCCACCCGCTCCAAGTTCTGGCCAAAGGTAAACAACAGGTTTCGGGTCTGGATTCCCGTGCCACTGATTGGGTTGAAGTCCGTGCAAAAAAAGGCAACAGGATTGTTGCTGGCATGGAACGTACTGTGCCTACTACCTCCCAAGATTCCATGCATACATATATGCGCAGGAAGGAAATGTTGTCTCCCGAGCGCTCTGCTCCTGCTATGGTTTCCTCAGCCCCCCGTTCTCAGCCCGCCAAGAAAATGTATTCGGATCGTCTAAAGGGTCCACCTGCAAAGCTGGCTTTTGATACCAGAGGCAACGTCATTACCCCATGGGACCGTCGTTATCCCCGTTCCAACCCCAAGCAAGTAGATATGCCGTCTACTTCCAAATCTGGTCCTCAGAACTCTTTTGCGGTGTTGGCGGATTTCTTGGATGAGGGAGTCCTGGACATTCTCGCCGACAAAGTCAAATCGAGGCAAGCTGTGCCTCGTACCTGATTGTGTTTTGCATACACATGAAAATAGCCACGTGGAATGTGCGAGGAATTTGTTCTCGATACAAGCAACATGCCATGTGGACTGCATTGTATGAGAATCAGTGGGATGT
This sequence comes from Lygodium microphyllum, assembly GCF_053477565.2. Classification (NCBI taxonomy): domain Eukaryota; kingdom Viridiplantae; phylum Streptophyta; class Polypodiopsida; order Schizaeales; family Lygodiaceae; genus Lygodium; species Lygodium microphyllum. The sequence continues at coordinate 141,167,164 of NC_141146.1, forward strand.
CCTGTGCGCTGTGGAGCACAAGAGTCACAGTGACGCCGGAAAAGTTGTGGATTGCCATGGCTTTCGTTTGTTCTATGCAGGAACACAGGCCATGCATTATTCGGGTGTGCTCATGATTGTACATGCCAAATATTAGCCTGTTCTTATTAAAAATGATGTTCATGGCCGCTTTTTGGTGGTTGAAATTTTACTCGAAGGGGAAATCTTATGGTTACTTGGCCTCTATGCTCCGAACGATTCGTTATCTCGCCGGGAGCTTTGGCAGACTTTGCAGACTTCCTTGTCACTTGGTAGACGGGGCTTCTTCATGGGGGATTTCAATATGTGTGTTGATTCTTCCCAGTCCACGTCGGAGCACTCGGTAATGGATGCGCCGGAAAGTCGTAGGTGGCATGAGTTGGCTCTTGCTGTTCTTAAGCAAGATCTCTGGTCCTGGCTACACCCGTCTTCTACAGGCTTTACTTTCCATTCGGCCCAGTATGCAACAACATGGTCGCGGTTTGACCGTATATATATCATGCAGAGAGCAACATGGCCCGCATCTGAAATGTGTTGCTGCTCTAGGCATTCGGCCATAAAGTGCCCCAACTGTCCACAGGAAAAGCAATGGCCTGCAAAATTGCCCCATTTCAAATGAAAGTGTAACGGATGCATGCCAGAGCAATTGAGGCGTAACCAAGCAGGGCGTTTCCTTGTAGTATCCCATAACATGCACAAGCGGTTGCGATTCACAGCCCTGAGACTGGGAGGGACCAGAACCGTGCCCACAGCGGCCATAGCATCCTTCAATAGCGGCCAATAAACAGCCGGACAATTTTCCACTTCTACCCACACAGGGCATTCACGTTGCAGGAGGCGCTGAAAATCGGCCATCGGGCGCCATGGAACCACATGAACCAACCGACGATCAAAAAACAAAGGCAGTTTAGACAGGAGAGCAGCACGGTGCGTCTCCGTTTTCAAGAGGACCTCAAAAAAACCTCGGGACCCAACAAAAATCTCTTCAACACATTCCCCTTGTAGCAGACTCTGCAGCCATTGGCGAATACGGGAAAGCAACGGGATTCGACCAGTGAAGAAGAGTATTACAGCTCGATCATAGAACACCGAAAAGGAGCGTAGGACAGTTTTGGGGTCGACGGTAGCTTCCAGAACATCTTCAGGTGCAGAGTCAGAGAAGGCTTCCTGATTATGTTGAACATATTCGCCAAGCAGAGTGTTGGCAAATTCCAGCAGATGCTCCCAGTCCACCTCTTGAGAGGCCACAGAATCCGAAGCAACCTGCGCATAGGAACGATCCTGAATAACACCTATCTCTTCCGAGGTATGCTTGGTACGTTTACCTGCAGGCTGGATGTCAGGACCCGGGGGCAGCTCTTCAGGGCACGGAACCATATCCTCCGGTTCCTCAGCATCAGAATCCGGGCAAAGCGCTGCCACCGTTTGGTCTATGAAATCCAGATCCAAACCAGCCATCGTGTATGACGAGCTGATCTCGAAGGAGGACTGACGCACAGTGCTGATCACTATCGGCTGAGTTGGAAATCGGTACCCCTGTAAGCTGGGTTTGCAGACGGCGGAGGACGACCCTCAGGACGTCACACGAACAGGTTGCAGGCGTTAAAAGTTTGGGGCGACCACCACGGTGGCTGACTGGCGAGGGCAGCGTCTCGCAGGCGTCGACGGGGCCACAGCCACACTGACGCAAAGGAAACGAGCACAGGCAGCGCAGGTGGGCGGTCGTCAGGCAAGCCGGGTCCGACAGGCACAGGCAAACAGGGACGGGACAGGCGGACAAGCTCCAGGCATCAACGGTGCGCACTGTCAGGGTGCGCAGGTCAGGCGAGGGCAAGGACAGGACTGGGCGACGTGGCGACGGGGCACCCTGGCTCGTGGACAAGGGGGCGCGCAGGCGTCGGGGCAGTCAGGCGACTGGGCGCGCAGAGAATGGGCCGCTCAGGCGACAGGGCGCGCAGACGACAGGACGCGACGGGCAATCAGACGACGACGGGGCGCGACGGGCAGTCAGGCGACAGGGCGCGACGGGCAGTCAGGCGTCGGGCAGTCAGATGGCGCGACGGGGCACGCAGACAACGGGGCGCCATCGACCGACATCGCTCGCTACCATCGCGTCGTTTCTCCACCGTAAAAAATTCTCTCTCTCTCTCTTCTTTTTTTTTTTTTTTTTCGTAAAAGGTAATTGTATTAATTACGAAAAAAATACAAGATTACTGGATTACAAGATACATGATGACACAAAGCCAGCATGTGAAGAGGTTTTCTCTTTCTCTCTCTCTCTCTTTTTCTGATTACAAGATACACGAGGGCCCTAGGCCAACGTGTGGGGAAGCCCCGTAGTAATGCACTGAAAAGGTTACACCAATCATGGCAACGACCCAGAGGCAATTGCCATATGCCACGGATGCAAATCCTCCCGAGGGAGCAGGTCGGAGTGTCGGATGATATCTAGCTGCCAATGCAAGAGCCCTTTAAGCCTGGCAGTATGTCGGGGTACATTAGAGGCCGAATCAAAGAGAAAAGCATTGCGCGTGGTCCAAATGTGCCAGCATCCCCAATATCTGAAAAAGTGAAATAAGATCTTCTCATGCAACTGTGGCGGTGCGGGATACTTCGGGCGCACAAAAACCCAGTCAAAAGGAGTTAGCGAGGACCCCACCACCGCGCGCCAAATGTGCGACAAGAGCGACCAGATATTCTTGGCGAGCGGGCAAGAGAGGAAACGATGTCGGGCCGATTCCGCCGGTGTGGTACAGAAGAAACAATTGCCATTCGAGATGCGACGCTTGGCAAGGGCCGAGGCCAAAGGAAGACCACCAATCATCACCCGCCAAAGAAAAACCTTGCATTTGAAAGGTGTCTTATTTAGCCAGCCCTCCATCAGCGTTTTTTGCCACCATGACAGCGATTTCCGCAGTCCCCAAACAGTATTAGCTTTCTCTCCCAGCCATTGGTGATCTTGAACAAGAAGATGATACACCTGATTAGTAGAGGCCTTTTCCAGACTCAGGCGGCCTGCAAGGTCCCAGTCCTGCCAAGGGTGATCCACAGTCAAGGCAGGAAAGGGTTGCCGACCCTGAAGCTCCGACGAAAGCTGCTCCCATAAATCACGGTATCCACGCGGGATCTTGAAGAGTCGCCGCGCAGTCCGAAATGATACGAGGACATTGCGAGTGGCAAGGGTAGCATCCGCAACCGACGTCACACCTAAACGGGCCATGCGATTAAATCTTGGTCTAAGTTGATGTTTATCTTCCCATGAAAGGAGTCTCGATACTGCCAACAATTCCAGCTGAAAGGAGTTAGTCTGCAAGCGGTCCCCTACTGGGTGCCAACGGGCCTTTTGGAGCACCACTTTCCAAGAGCCGACCAAGTGCAGTAACAAAGAGGAAGAGGGACTGGAAACACGAGAGTCAGCATTAAGGACATGCCACCAGGAGGCCCGAAGCTGTGTGTTGCCATGGCGGAGCCCGCTGTCCTCAAGAAAATAACGGGCTATGATGGTCCATGGGTGATGGTCCACACACATGGCACGAAAAAGGGACCAACGGAGAGCTAACATATGAGTGTGTGCATCCAAAATAGCTCCTCCACCCATGCGCTTAGGGGTACATGCGTGTGACCATGAAATCCAGGAAATGCCGGCCTTCAGTGAATCCTTCTTCCACAACATGAAACGGATGGGATGAGTGAGGGCCTTCAAAGTAGTAGGCGTCCATGGCAACAAAGGCAGGAAATATGTTAGCATTGGAAGCATGATTGTCTGGGCCACTTTGAGGCGGACATGGAATGGCCACGCTTGCGACTTCCAATACATAAACTTCGCCGCCAGTTTTTGTGAAATCCAGTCCAGCAGGTCTTTTGGCCGTACATCCACCCCCAATGGGTATCCAAGATGCCTGACAATGGAGCCACGGGAAACCACCTGGCCTTGCCAGCCTAAGGACTGTAGATCAGGCTCCGTACAACTGAGAATGGCTGACTTAAGGGCATTGATGCGAAGCCCAGAGGCCTGACCAAAGAGTGTCCAAACATCTAATGCCCTGCGAATGTTGTCCCTGTCCGCCTGCAAGATCATAAAGGTATCATCAGCCAAAGATTGGCTAACGAAGTGCTGACCCAACGAAAGAGACAGCCCGGCCAGCTGAGCAGATGCTGCCATGGAGGATAACATTGAAAGGACCGGGTGAGTCGCCAGGGCAAAGAAGAGCGGGCTCAAAGGACAACCCTGTCTGACCGAGCGTGCAAGGACAAATGGCTCTGTAACTCCACCATTAAGCATAACTCTGGAGAAAGCCTCAGCACTAATGGTGTAGATCAATCGGGACATGCGGGTACCAAAGCCCATAGCCGACATGAGGTCTGCAATGAAAGACCAGTCCACATAATCAAACGCCTTTTCCAAGTCCAATTGGATCAATACCACTTGCTGACCGGAGTGCCGCGCATAGTCAATAGCCATTTGCACATTTAAGATATTATGTAGAATGTTGCGGCCCTTAATGAAGCCATATTGGAGAGGATGCACAATAGCTGGAAGGTACTTGTGAAGCCGATTCGCCAGCACTTTGGAGTAGATTTTATACATGGAGCCCATCAAAGAGATTGGTCTCCAGTGTTGCAACTTTGACGGCAAAGGGACCTTTGGAATTAGTTTGATAAGGCCTTCTTTCCATGAGGAGGGCATGACCCCCGTTTCCCACACTTGCTGAAACATGGCCACCAATGGCTTCACCAACTGCGTGGCCGAGGTCTGAAAGAATTCATTAGTGAGACCATCCCAGCCAGGACTTTTATCATTCGACAGGTGCAACAAAACGTCCATAACCTCTTCCTCGCAAATATCCGTCTCCAAAGCGGCTTGCATATCAACTGGAACCTGCTGGCGGACCAAATGATAGAAGACCGAGCGGGCATGCGTAACCTGGCTAGAAGGCGAGGAAGAGGAACCAAGAAGTTCCATAAAATAGTTTCTGCACATAGTGACAATGGTCTACGGATCCGTGACCATGCGACCTTCCGAATCCTGGAGTCTGGTCATATTTTCGCGAGCCGGAGACGCATGCAAGGCGCGAAAGAACTTATGAGACTGGCAGGCGCTATCTTGCATTGTGTCCGTCAAGTTGTGCAGCTTGGCCTGTTGATAAGATTTCAACTGAAACACTTGAATAAGATGGGCCAACCGCCTCTCCAGAGACAGCAGAAAATCATCATCAGGGGAATCCAGAAGCAAGGAACGGACCAAAGCCAGTAAGTCTTCTGCTGCATGTCGACGTCGGCGGCAAAGCGAGGCATGATAGATCCCATACTGGCGAGCAACTCGCTGCACATTAGAGAGCAGCCGTGCAAATGAAGGCAGGCCCTCCGAGGCGAAGTCCAATAAGAACCTCTCAATCAGCTGCTGCATATAGGCCTGGAAAATTGAATGCTTCAAATAAGAGGAGTTGAAACGTAAAGGGAGCCTATCCAGGAATTGCACAAAAGGTGCAATAGAGTGTGCCCGCATCTCAAGCTGGAGGGGGAAATGGTCCGACAACGCATATTGCCGCAAGACCTTCATTTCCAGCATCTCGGGAAGAAAATCATCGCCCTGCATTATATACATTCTGTCCAGTCGCGACCAGGTAGTTGCATATTGTGCGGAATGAAAAGTAAACCCTGAAAAAGAAGGGTGAAGCCACGACCAAAGATCTTGCTTGAGCACGTGCAAAGCAAAGGAATTCCACACCCGGCTTTCCGGCGTATCCATTACCGAATACCCTGAAGTGGACTGCGAAGAGTCAACACACATATTGAAATCTCCCATCAAGAACCCCCTTCGACCGAGTGACATGGAGCCCTGCAAAGTGGACCAAAGATCCCGTCGGGATGCGGGATCATTCGGAGCATAGAGGCCCAACAGCCATAAAATCTCTCCTTCAAATAAGACTTCGATCACCAGAAAGCGGCCCTGCACATCATTTTTAACAAGGACAGGCTGATATTTCTCATGGACAATCATCAGCACACCTGAATAGTGCGAAGCATGAGTCCCTGCATAAAACAGACGAAATCCATGACAATCTATCACTTTTCCTGCTTCACCGTGACTTTTGTGCTCAACTGCACACAATACATCCCACTGGTTCTCGTGCAAGACGGTCCACATGGCATGTTGCTTATGGCGAGAGCAAATGCCTCGCACATTCCACGTGGCTATCTTCATGTATCCTCAAAGAAGGAAGTCAGGAACGAGGCGCCTGCTGCCTCGATTTCACCTTTTCCGCGAGAGCATCCAGGACACCCTCATCCAGAAAATCAGCCAATACTGCGAAAGAATTCTGGCGACCTGCTTTGGAGGTAGAAGGGAAATCCACTGCCTTGGGAGAGGGGCGGGGATAACGCCGATCCCAGGGTGTAATAACATTTCCTTTGGCATCGAACGCCAGCTTGGCAGGTGGGCCTCTGGGGCCGTCGGTATAGGCTCTCCTTGGAGACTGATTGCGGGGGCCCGACGGGGCCCTAGGACGCGCAGCCTGCTGTGAAGTGGCCATGTCTTTCCGGCGCGTATACGTGCGCACGGAATCCTGGGAAGCGGGAGGCCCAGGATCCGCCAGGCTTGCATCCAAGTTTTTACCTTTTTTAGGACGTGCCTCAATCCAGTCAGTGCGACGGGAATCCACACTCAGGACCTGTTGTTTGCCTTTATCCATGACATGAGGAGACTGAAGGGCTTCCTGGGGCGTGGCATCAAGCACCATGTTGTCCTTGGGCAGCGCAACCTGCGCATCCTCTGAAGACGTCTGCTTTTCAGGGCATTCGGCCATGAAATGCCCCAGTTTACCACATGAAAAGCAGTGGCCCGCAAAGTTGCCCCATTTTAAGCGAAAATACAAAGGATACATGCCCGAACAATTGAGGCGAAGCCAAGCGGGCCTTTTCCTGGCCGTGTCCCATAGCATGCATAAACGGTTGCGGTTCATCGCCCTGAGGCTTGGGGGAACCAGCACTGTTCCCACAACTGCCATCGCATCCTTCAACATGGGCCAATAGACCGCCGGACAGTTTTCCACCTCCACCCACACCGGGCATTCGCGTTGAAGCAGACGCTGGTCGGCCATGGGGCGCCATGGCACAACATGGACCAAGCGGCGATCAAAGAATAGCGGCAACTTGGACAGGAGCTCAGCGCGATGCGTTTCCGATTTCAGCAGGACCTCATAAAACCCGCGAGGTCCAAGGAAGATCTCCTCAACAGACTCCCCTTGCAATAGATGGTGCAACCACTGGCGAATGTGCGAAAGCACTGGGATCCTGCCAGTGAAGAAAAGTATAACTGCACGGTCATAGAACACCGAGAAGGATCGCAAGACTGATTTGGGGTCCACCGTGGCTTCCAGCACATCATCCGTTCCCGCAACAGAAAAAGATTCGGTATTATGCTGGACATAATCACCAAGCAGAGTATTGGCGAAGTCCAGCAAATGCTCCCAGCAAATTTCCTGCGAATCCACAGGATCAGAGGCCACTTGCGCATAGGAGCGTTCCGGAGGACTCATTGGCTCATCAGGCGTATGCTTGGAGCGTTTGCCGGCAGGCGGCTGTTCAGAACTCGGCGGTAACTCCTCCGTGCATGGCACCATATCTTCCGGCTCCTCTACATCGGAATCAGGGCCAAGGGCTGCCACCGTCCGGTCAAGAAAATCCAAATCCAGGCCAGCCATACTGCTGTCTTCACACGCGTCCTGTCAGCCTGAGTCGTGGCCTGTCCCACGAACGCGTGTGGCAGGGCGCAACCCTAACAGTGCAAGGGCCTGAGGGTGGGACACAGGTCTGGCAGTCGACGGCAGCACGGGATAGTCGAGGGCGCAGGGCAGGGGCCTCGCCAGCAGAAACCCTAAACTCAGAGGGCAAACGAACAAAACGCTGGTGCAGAGCCCACCACTCAGGCGGGCGACAACAGGGCGGGGGCGGCTGGCGATGGGCCGACCAGCAGCGGGGCGAGGGACCCAGTCGCGCCCGACGGAACAGGACGCCAGGGGCAGCCGCGGCCAACGGGGCGTCAGGGGTGGGCAACAGGTGACGGGCCTGCAGGCGACGGACAGCTGCAGGCGACGGGCAGCTGCAGGCAACAGGACGGGCGACGGGCAGCTGCAGGCGACGAGCAGCTGCAGGCGACGGGCGGCAGGCAGCAACAGGCGACGACGTGGCAACAGGACGGGCGACGGGCAGTTGCAGGCGACGGGCAGCTGCAGGCGACGGGCGGCTGCAGGCGACGGGCGGCAGGCAGCTGCAGGCGACGACGTGCGCAGACGACGATGAACCTGGCTATGGCGGCGCGACAGGCGACACGCTCTCCGACATCGCGTCTCTCTCTCTCTCTCTCTCTCTCTCTCTCTCTCTCTCTCTTCTCTCTTCTCTCTCTCTCTCTCTCTCTCTCTCTCTCTCTCTCTCTCTCTCTCTCTCTCTCTCTCTCTCTCTCTCTCTCTCTCTCATCTAACATAGGTATTTTGTAACTTAGAAATCTTGCCAATAGGTTTTTAGCTCAAGTTTTTTGAATGTGCGGCTATGTACATGGGTGTGTGAGTTCACATGTTAGATGCATCCAAGTCCAGAATATTTTGGCTCTATGGTGCTGAAAAAGTCTCTATTAATCCTATCACTAGACCAAGTCCAAAATTAACCTCTCATGTGAAATCTATACTCTGATCTAGCTTCATGGCATCAATCTCTGCTTTGGCAATGCACATCCTCTCAGCTACCCATCTGCAACCTGGTCCTCTCTCCTCCTGTAGTGCTGCCAGTGATCCTCTTAACAGTCCTCTCCTTCTCTAGAAGGCCTCGTCTCCTCGTGGCTGCCTCCTTGAAGAAGAAACTAATCTCCTAATGACTCTCATCCAAGTCCTAGCTGTTCATCCAGCTGACAAGGATCTAGATCTCCAAATCTGTGCAACTATCTCCTTAAGATCGTCATTGTAGAACGGGTGCTCTACAATCTTGACACTAGAGTGGGATCCTCTAACTCTCTCAAAAAGTAGTTGAACCAAGAACGTCGTGCTAAGTATGATGCATAACATCCTTGGGACATCTGGATGGGTACAAGTAGCATTGGTCTTAGCAATCATAAAGTGACCTTGAGTGAATGCATTAGGGGCACTTTAGGATTAAGGTAGTAGAGTCCTATTTATAGGACTCAAGGCCCTATTGTGCACATCATTGTCTGTTCACCACTCTTTTGGTTTGCTACTAGCTCTCATGCTCAAGGGTGAACTCATTTGGCTCTATGTCTAGAAAATGAGTACGATATCCATTCCATTTATGTTCTTTGTTGTGGGTAGAGCTTGTCTTGTGTCTCATCTATAGGTTAGATCCAAGTGGAATGTTCAAAGCATCAACCTACTATTCAGTGCAAGATTTGATGACCTACACAAAACCACCATTCCCTAAAGGGACTATGATGGTCCATGCCTAATGGGCACACTTTCATCTCGTATAGGGTGGTATGCAACACTACTAGTGAGAGATGCGTGCATAGGGGACACATATTGCAAGTCATGGGTACAACAAGGCATATTTCTTGTCCAATACTCATGTTCAGGATGGTGTTGAGGTGATGCTTAAGTGCAAGATTCTTTGGTGGTACTAATGATTGAGGCTTGTAGGGCTACCACTTTGAGGCCAAGGAAAAGTATCATCGGTAGCCGAGATCTTGTTGCTCAAATTAGCATCAATCCTTTGTTCTTAACATGAACATTGATGTTAGCATTTAAGGTTAATACTAAAATGAATGTTTATGTTAAGGTCATATAACATTACATTAGTAGTGTATGGTGGATAGCTATGATAAAATAGAGGAGACCTCTTTGTTGAGAAGAGAGAAAGTGCCATAAGGAGAGAAGACTTTCTATCGAGAGAGAGACTTATTTTCCCTTGCCTCGAGACTCCACATAAATGCATCAAAGTCAACCCTTATCAATTGCACTAAGAGTGATCTTGAGGCCTTGGACCGGCAAGGCAAGGTTGTGTTTAAAGGCACTATTTTCAAGCATATAGGCTATTCTTTGAGGGTGCAAGTTTCACCTAAAATGCTAATGGATTGGATCTACTCAGGCATTATGAATAAGTTTGTGTATTGGAAATCATAAGCTTGGGCTTTCCACATAAGATTGAAAAAACCTCAAGCAATCATGGTACCAATGGTTTCACATTACCTTCCCTCACTCCCTTGGCTAAAGTCTAATTTACAGAAATTTACTCAACCCATCTGGTTCTCGCTTTGGAAAAAGACTCTACATAGATGGGTATGTCCTAAATCTCCTAGCACCAAGCTTGCACTCCCAAAAGAATGGGTAGTGGGGCTGTTCTAGACTTGGAGACACATATGTAGTTGGTCACTGTTCCAGGCTTTGTGCAAGGACAGGCCTCACCACCCATTCCTTGTGAAAGAGGAACTCCCAAATTTTTAAAATTTTTAAAATACAAAGTGGAACGGTAATTTTAAATTTTAAAGGTGGGATTACATTAAATCTAGGTTTTCTTTGAGCACTGGAACTTGTTGTAGTCCTTCAAGGAAAAATTTAAGAGGTCAAATTGCCTATATTTGAGGGGTTTTGTACTAATAATTCTTCACATTTTGAAGGTTTCCTCTTGGAGCCATCTCTCAAGATCGGGTATGGGCAGATCCCCAACTGCCAACAGGGCTGATTCTTCCCCCACTCTTCTAGTTGGGGAGTGTCAAGTCCTCCTCCATCCATTCAATCCATTTGCATAGTGGACTGCCATCTTAGCGATTCTCAACTAGCATTGGAGACATTTCCCGAGGTTGAGATTTGGGCTTGCCTACGTCACTTGGTCAGCACAAGAGCTCTCTCCCGAGATCGAGTACAGGCATGTTCTGCATATCCAAATGACCGATTCACCTTTGCCTATTCCAACTAAGGGATATCAAGTCTACCTTCATCATCACCTTCATTCTTCATCATGGCTCTTGGCATCACACAAAGACTGACACCAGATCCTTCTCCTACTTTAGCATCGACATCCATGATTGAGAGGTGGTTTCTACCCTTCATTGGTATTTATAGGTTTCAGCATTGTCTTTGATATCGGCCTCCCTTCCCTCTTGTTCTTGCCCTTTGTATTGCGTGATTATACTCATCTTTGTAAAAGGGCGCTTGGGCAAGTGAATAATTTCCCCACAAGGGACACTGTCCAACTTGTTTATTTTGTGATAGATTGGATCTGACCATCCCTTTTCATTTTTCCCCTAGGGTACAATACTTGATAGGCCATAAACCATATCTCCACAAAAAAAAAGGTTCCAAGTGGTTCCATCCATCTTTGTAGATCCTCATCGGCCACTGGGCAGCGGACCAACACCCTTTGTCCCATGCCTTGGGTCCCATGCCTTGGCCTCTCTGGGGTGACCCTTTGGACTCCCTTGGTAAGATAACCATCGCCTTTGTAGTCTTGGTAGCCCACTAGGCAGTGAACATGCACCCTTTGTTCGATGCCCTGTTTACTTTGGGATGGGACGCATCACGATGCTATGCTTGCAATCCTTCATGGTTCCATTTTTGGGCTAAGAGGGGGTGTCGAGCTAAAAAATGAATTACAAAATTATTACCTCTTTAAGACAGCCCAAAAACATGTAAATTACCCAAAGTTTCATTCAACAATGCACAATCTTACAGAGTGTATGTGTCCCATAAGCCAAACACTAATTTTGAAGGATCCACTCATATTTAAATAGACAAGCTGCCCACCACCCAGTTCATTCCTTGTCTTGCAAGTTTTCAACCATCAGCTCTCCTTTCACTCGCTGTCCAGCCCATAGCTACTGTTGCCTTGTCATCACTAGCCCCTAGCGCCTTGTCCACTACTGCCACCCTACTATCTCACCACTTCCGGTGCATGCTGCAGCTTGTGTTTACTGCAGTGCAAGCCCAGTCAACATCATCTTCACCTTCCTCTATTGTTGCCTCCAATGATCAACTGCCATCACCTTCAAGCGGTTACATTGCTGCATTTACCGGTTCCAGCCCCAAAGGCTTGTGTTTTGGTTTCCAGCCTGCTGCCCCCTCAACTTTCAGCATAATCTTAGCTCCAACTGGTGGTTACAGCACTCAGGATCCATCTCCGGTGGACGTCACACATCATCACCGCCCTTAGACCGCTCCCATAAGAGCCATCGGTTGTTGGAGAACTATCCCCTTGAGCATCTTGTACACTCTTTCCTTCGTTTACAGCATTCATTTATCCACTTTAGAACTCTCTTTCTTCTCTACTTGTGTTTGTGTTTGTGTTTTAGTCATGGTTGTGCACTTAGTGTATTCTTTTGCAAGCCCTAGCATATCTCCACATCTTCTACCAACATCATGGCTTCTCACATCATGCCTTGCTTTGACACATTAGTTGTGAGTAAACTTCAGCACAATGACACACAGAGAATGTCTAACCAACTTCTCATGATCCTGAACACATGCACAAGCCCTATTTCAAAGATTTTTCCTCCTGAATGTGGGACACAAGTTTGTCCCTTGTGCTGGCTCTGCAAGCCTAGTTAAATGAAATATAGCAAAAACTTGCCAAGCTGTGCACTCCCCATTTTCTATTTGTGCCCACAACATATGCTTGGTGGAAGGGCTATGCCCCAAGCCTACAATACAGCAAATTTTCAATCTGTTTTTCAAAAACAATTGGTGACCAATGACCAAATTGAGAATTTCTGCAAGCTATTCGAACTAGACATAGGGGAGAAGGCCTTGGACATGTGTTCACTACATATGGAAGCCATTTTTGATACACTAGCAATGATTTTGACCTTGAATATCTATATAACCTTGAATGAAGGATGATAATAAATCTCTTCCTTTCTTGCATTCAACCACAATTGATAGTACGTATAGAGCAAAATTGCAAAGGAAAAAAGAATCCGTGCGCATTTCAAAATGCGCAGTACAAGTTTGCTATTTTGTTTGGGTTTATTTTTCAGCCTAGGCTTACTTTTGGGCTAAGAGGCTGAAACATGTCGCACTTGGAATTTTGGGTTTCCACTAATTTAAAAAAGATTGGACCCCACATGGAACCTTGTGCCACTTACCCTAAGTGGTGTGCCCCATATACATGCAATGCTCATAAAACCCACACTAGACCTACATTTCAACCACCTCGGTTTAAATTTTGTTTAAGACCTGTAAGAGATAGTCCCATGGCTAGTCCCCCCCCCCTCAAAAGGGGGTGTTAACTTAGGTTTTCTAGCAGGGTGAAGTACATTACTCTGCTTTGATTGGTTATGCGGACTTGCCTTTTTATCAACCCAATCAATAGAAGTGATTATATTTTCTTGTTCTTCTTTTTTCCAACTAAAGTGTTTCTCATCTCGCCATTGGTGCAACCTCCATGGAAGATAAGCATATTCGTTTCTCTTTTGCTCTTTTTTCTTTTTGGGCACCAGGGGGGTGTGAGGTTGCCTATAGACGCACATATATAGGGAGTAGTGGTCACTCAAGCTCTGCTTGGGTTGTGCTTTTACATGTGATTCCCTAGGCTCAATGGAGGGTTGGGGGGGTAGTAGGTATACCATGAAGTTTCCTACAGACACACGTATATAGGGAGTGGTGGTCACTCAAGCTCTCCTTGGGTTGTGCTTTTACATGTGATTCCTTAGGCTCAATGGTGAACCCTCACATGTGTGGTATCACGAGGGTAGATGGGTAGACACTGGCCAGCTTAATAGGAAAAGTTGTGTTAAGACCCCCAAGTATTACAGCAAACACTGACCAAGTTGATAGAAAAGGTTGCGTTAAGACTCGGCTAATGAGTCAAGTCCTAGACTGTTTACATACAGTGACCACTTAGACAAAATGAGCAGTGTTAAGACCCTAAAAAGAATAGCAATCTATTGAACAAGGGTGAGTGTAAGGATAAGGGCTTTGTAAGTATACCATGAGTTTGCCTACGAATGCATCTATATAGGGAGTAACAGTCACTCAAGTTATGCTTGGGTTGTGCTTCCACATGTAATTGCCCTAGGCTCAACGGTGAACCCTCACATGTGCGGCATCATAAGGGTGTAGTTCTGAGATGTGCCTCGATATTGTATCTTTCGATATTACGAATACAAAGATTCCTTATTGATATATCTAGTGTGCCTTTCTATTGTGCCATTTCTATGCCTCTTGATAGGTTATCATTGGAAGTCCTGTGAAGGGAAGTAAGGGGAAGGGTTAAGAGCTTTGTAGCTATACCATGGTGTTGCTACCAAAAACACCTATATAGGGAGTAGTAGTGACTCTGAGCCCTGCTTGGTTTCCACTTTACATGCGATTCCCTATATCCAGTGGTGAACCCTCATATGTGTGGCGTCACAAGGGTGATCCTGGGATGTGCCTATGTTGTACCTTTTCTTTCATTGAATAATACAAGAGTACACCTTGCTATCATATATCATGTTACCTTTCTGTGCCATGTTGAGTGAGTGATCGAGTGCAGGTGCATCACACTTGGTATCAGAGCAACTCTTGCTCGAAGTGTAGAAGTGCTCACGGAAGCAAGAGAGAAGATCCAATGCCTCGAAATCGTGTCAGGACGACCCACATTGTGATGCCCCACGTCACGATGCCCCACATCGTATCACCCCACGTCATGTCAACCTCGTCGCAGCAACCCCCAACAGGGTGATGAACCTTGGCACAGTGACCCCAACACAAGTCATCTAATGACATGACGCGATTTCCCACGGCACAACCACCATCCGAGGGCGAAACGCGGCTTCCCCGCGTCGACAACACCAAAAGCGGCTTTCCATGACAACATGGAGGACGATAGAGAGAATGCACCCATCCCAGTGGTTGAAGAGAGGAAGAAGAGCCGAGGTCAAGAATGGAGAGAAGCTCAAGAGGAGAAGGTAGCTAGCCTAGAGAGGCAATTGGAGGTCATATCAGGCTTGTTGGACTCAATCTAGAATAACATGCAAATGAAGGAGGAAGAAGAAGAAAAGAGAAGAAAACTAGAAGTGGAGCAAGGTTACAGAGAGTGGATTGAAAGGGAAGTGGAACCCAGGAGGAAGAAGCTTGGCGGTGAGAGCTATGGCGGATGGAGAGCAAGAGCCAACAAAGAGAGAGACTCAAAAGTGGAAACTCCAACCACCACAATTTGTGGCCACGCCTTCCTTTATTCAAACTGTCACTAAAAGAATAAAGAATAAATGACTGTGACGGGCACCAGCCACCTGTAGTGTGCAGTGGCGGGTTCTGTCAGTGTAGTAATACACAGGCGGCTAGGCAGAGGCGCCTTTACCCCCAACAACCTCCCACTTAAAGGCGAATCTGCCCCAGTGAGAGAGAAAAAAGAAAAGACAGTACAACATATACACATGTACAACAGGATGAGGAAAAAGACGTCATCTCATCCAACGCTCATCAATCTCCTGAGGAAGGCAAAGCGCTCTGTAGTGAGGCTCTTCGTGAGCAAGTCTACAAGATTCTGCTCAGTCGGAATCTTGACAAGGTCAACAGACCTGTCCTCAACGACCTCGCGAATAAAGTGATACCTTGCCTCAATATGTTTCATCTTCGCGTGGAAGACCAGATTCTTGGCCAACTGAATGGCACTCATAGAATCCGAATGCAATGTAGTCATAGCACCTGTCATACCAAGGTCTGCAATCAAACGGCCTAACCAAATAGCCTCCTTGCAAGCCTCTGTGGTTGCAATATACTCAGCCTCTGTAGTAGAAAGGGCCATACACTTCTGCACCCTGGACATCCAAGAGATAGCCCCTCCAACATAAGTGAACACATAGCCAGAAGTGGACTTCCTACTATCTGCATGTCCTGCATAATCAGAGTCAATGTACCCCACAACTTCTGTATCCTAGCTGCCATAGGAAAGACACATATCTGCTGTGCCCTTCAGGTACCTCATGATACCCTTCACAGCATCCCAATGTTTCTTGCTAGGTGCAGCCATATAACGTGCCACAACCCCAACTGTAAAAGCAATATCTGAACGGGTGGCTATCATGGCATACATAATACTACCCACGGCTGATGCATAGGGAATCTTGGCCATCCCGACCCTCTGCTCATCTGTCTGTGGACAATCGGCCTGTGAAACGTTCACTGAGAAGATAATGGACAGCCAATAAGCTTAACATCCTGCATGCGGAAGCGCTCAAGGACTTTATGAATGTACTCCCTCTATGACAGATAGAGTAGTCCCTGAGATCTATCGCGCGTAATGCGCATACCAAGTATATGAGAGCCATGTCCCAGATCTTTCATCTCAAAGCTCTTCTTGAGGTGAACCTTAAGAGCATCTAGCTCCTCATGAGCTGTCCCTGCTAAAAGCATGTCATCCACATAGAGTACCAAAATCAGTAAAGAACCCTCACGGGCTTTCTTCGTGTACAAGCACGGATCCATAGCACTGCGGCTGTAGCCCTGTGACTGCATGAATGCATCAAACTTATGGTACCATTCCCGAGGTGCCTGTTTCAAGCCATATAGACTCTTCTTTAGCTTGCACACTAGGTGTTTCCGGCTAGGGTCTGCAAAGCCCTTAGGTTATAGGGACCGGTTAGACACGGAGATCGAGGCAGATAGTCGTTATGCGCAGTGAGAGAGACAAAGAGAGTGCGAGAGAGCAGAGCAGAGAGTGAGCACGTTTTTGGTACAATGATGAGTGTACCTCTTTAGGTTTTTAGATAGATATATGTATGAAAGTACAATGTGCTAAGGGTGTGTTCACACCTGTGCACATATAAAAGGCACGATGACCCTTTATTCCCAACAATCTTCCACCTAAAGGCAATGTGCCTTAAGAGGAGAAAAGAATCAGCTAAGTCTAGATATGTACAAAGCTGAAATAAATATATCTATCCAACTGCCATCATCTGTCGGCAATGAACAAACCGCTCTGCTGGAAGAGCCTTCATGAGAAGGTCTGCAGGATTATCATCTGTATGCACTTTGACAAGCTCAATGCTCTTGCTATCAAGTACATCTCTAATGAAGTGGTACTTCACCTATATGTGCTTTGTCTTTGCATGAAAAACAGGATTCCGTGCTAGCATGATAGCACTCTGACTATCACAATGGAGAATAGGTAACTCTGTGATGCCAAGCTCTCCCACCAGACGTGAAAGCCATAAAGCCTCCTTGCATGCCTCAGTGGCAGCTACATACTCTGCCTCTGTAGTAGACAATGCAATACACTTTTGTAGCCTGGAGATCCAACAGACTGCTCCTCCTGTGAATGTAAACACATACCCAGAAGTGGACTTCCTGCAGTCTGCATGACCAGCATAGTCTACATCCGTAAAGCCAACAACAAATGCATTCTCCTTTCCAAAGCAGATGTACAACTCCTTTGTGCCTTTGAGGTATCTCATAATACCTTTCACTGCATCCCAATGCTTCTTGCCAGGGGTTGCCATGTATTTGCTAACCACTCCCACTACAAAGGCAATGTCAGGACGTGTAGCAACCATAGCATACATCAAACTGCCAACAGCTGAAGCATATGGTATCTTGGCCATTTCAGCCTTCTCATCATCAGATGTAGGGCTATCCTCTGCACTGAGTTTCACATATGGAGGCAATGGAAACCCAATTGTTTTCCCCCCCTCCATACTGAAACGCTGCAAAACTTTGAAGATATACTCCTACTGAGATAGATAGAGTAAGCCTTTAGATCTATCTCAGAGTATTCACATGCCAAGAATGTGATTTGAATGACCTAGATCCTTCATGTCAAACCTGCCATGAAGACTTTGCTTCAATGAATCCAAGGCATGAGTATCCCTGCTAGCAATCAGCATGTCATCAACATACAAAAACAAGATAATCGGGTTGTTATCTGCTGCCTTCTTGGTGTACAAGCAGTGATCCACTTGACTTCTATGAAAGCCTTGGGACTGCATAAATATATCAAACTTATGATACCATTCTCTTGGTGCTTGTTTCAGCCCATGCAAACTCCTTTTGAGTTTACATACCATTTTTTCCTTCCCTTATTCAACAAACCCTTCAGGCTGCTGCATATATATGTCTTCATGCATATCACCATGTAAAAACGCAGTCTTTACATCCATCTATATGAGCTCCATATCCTCAACTGCAACCAAGCCCAAAATGGTTCTCAATGTAGTCATCTTGACTACAGGAGAGAAAATCTCATCAAAGTCAATTCCATGCTCTTGCTTGTACCCCTTTGCAACCAATCTTGCTTTGTACTTTGGTGAGGAACCAGAAGTGACCTTCATCTTGTAAACCCATTTGCATGGAAGGGTTTTCTACCCTTTAGGCAACTGCACCAAGTCCCGAGTGCCATTTTTTTCAAGAGATTCCATCTCTAACAGCATGGCTTTATACCATTTCTTGCTGTCTTGTCTATCCATTGCTTCCTTGAAGCAAGACGGTTCACCACAGTCTATCAACATGACATAATCAGCCACATTAATTGCACCAGGAACAAATCTGTCAGGTTGCCTAGTAGCCCTAGATGATCTCCAAACCCAATGGTCATTGTTTGCTAGCTGTTCTTGCAAATTCCCATTTTCAGCATGCTGTCTTGGCATTTCAGCCTACAAATCAGCATTAACAGCTTGCTGTCCTGGCTGTTCCTGCACATGTAATGGCTCATTTTCATGGGCAATAGCTGGCTGATCATTTCCAGCATCATTTCCTGCATTCACAGGTTCATTTATAGCAGGTATTTGCTGTTGTACAGCGGGCACATTTTACTGTCCAAAAGGTATTTCTTCCTGGAATACAACCCTACGGACCTCCTCAGATGAAAGAGTATATTAGCAAGTATAGGCAGTTGATGTTGCAACTACCCAATATAGACACTGACACTAAGTTACATGGATTCCTATTTGGCATACAAGAATGGGCCAGGAGAGAGGTAGAAAGACATGAGCCAACCAGTTTAGCCGAGGCCATGAGGATGGTTGAAAGACTTGTCGACCTAGAAGGCAGGAGCACAGCCCAAGGGAGCCAAATCAAATTCAATACCAACCTCACCACCAACTCTTGGACCCTGAGACCAAATACCCCTAGAGGCCCCTTTCCAGACGTTCGGAGTCAAGTCTCAGGAATAACCCCAACCACGTCACAATCAGCCTTGGTGCCAAGAGCAGCAGTAGGGCAATGGGGAAACAACCACTACAGACCAACTCTGAGTGCATCATATGGGTCTGTGCAAGATCGAATACATCATGGTAGAGACCCTAAGCCTCAACTACAGGGGTTAGATGTTTAAAGTGCAGGGGACCCCACTGTTGAGCTAAAATATGCATTACTTACTGATTAGCCTCTTAAATAGTCCCAAAACACATAAAAATGCTCTTTTAGAGTAAAACCCTAAAACAGGGAGCGGTTCGAGAGAGTTCAGTGGAAACCCTAAAACGGGGAGCGGTTCGAGAGAGTTTAGTGGAAACCCTAATTTTTGGGGCGCCCTTCCACATCTATAAATAGACAGGCTGTCCCCATTCAGTGATCATCCTTGTTTGCAGGTTACACCAGCCCACACACCCTTTGCTGCTGTTGGCGCCCAATTTCCAGCCTGCAGCCCGCCTCCATCTGCTGTCCAGCCGCTATCGACTGCAGCCACATTATCTTCAGCCTATCCATTGCTGTAGGCGACAACTCTCAGCTGCTAGCGATTGCTCCAGACTATCCCAGACTGTTGTTCAGCCTGCTGTCCATCATCTCCAAGGTCAGCCAGCTTGCGTTTTCAGCATTGCAGGCCCTGACACTCTCAGACACTGTTTCAGCCTGTGCACAGTTTCCAGCAGACTGTGCACAGTTTCCAGCCTCTGATCAGTGGTACACTGCAGCACTTATCAGTTTTCAGCCTCCAAACTATCGCGTTTTGGTGACCAGCCTGCTGCCATTCACTATTCAGCACTCCTACACTCCGACTGGTGGTCACAGACTTGGGATCCGTCTTTGGTGGATGTCACACTCCGACATTGCTCTACCCTTGAGCACATTGTACACTCTTACATTCACTTACAGCATTCATTCACTTCAGAGTTGTGTTCTCTCTCTCTTCTTCTGTTTGTGTTTGAGTTTTTGTGTTTGAGTTTTGAGTTTTGCGTTTAGGGTTGGAGTTTTGCCCTCTGTGTCTGTGTCTGTCTCTTTGTGTTTCTATCGTGGTCGTACTCTGTGGGTCCTCAGTGCAAACCCTAGCAGTTTCCTTCACATGGTATCAGAGCCGGTGCTCTTGTAAAGAGTATCCTGCAAATATTGTGGACAGATAGTCTTTGTGCGAGGCACACAATATGGCTCGTAACTAAATCACAATGTCCCAGACACCTTCTTCTCTAGTTCCTATGATGTCTTATCAAGCTTCTCCATCATTGGAGGCCCTGAGACGGCATTATGGACTCGGTGAGGAGGACGACACTCCACCTTCACCAGATTTCACTAACATGACAAAGGAGGACTTTGAGGAGTACTATCACAACAAGTATGGTGATGTTTACAACCCTCCTACCAGTTTTAATACCATATCCGAACCGATTGGTGAGGCTGGCCACCTCTACGATCATGGAGGAAATACGGCATTCAGAACGTCTGGCGATCCATCTTCATCATCTCAGCCAGGTCCAATGTCAGGTTTGTACAATTCTTTTGTGTTGCATGAATCAAAACCCTCACCTGTTTCTTCTTTTAAGGTACAGGATCCGAATGGCTTTGCGTATGTGAACTTCAATAGAGGGGGCTCACGAAGCAGACGAAATTCAGGTACATCTACAGCTTCTGCTTCATTTGAGCATATCACATACACTTCTCACTTCCCTCCCATCCCACTCTCTTCTATATCACACCTCTCATCATCTTTCCAAAACCTTGGATTACACTCCACATCTGCATCACACACCCTAGGAGTTGGATCTTCCATCTCCGCTCCTAGCACCTATTCCTTCTCCACCCCATTCTCTACCTCTTTGCACCATGGTACTTCGTTAGGAGGAATGCCACCCTTTAACACAGTGCCTCTCACCTTTCAGGACATGAGCACACCCATAACTCCCGGGATGACTGTGATGGGCATCTCCCTCACTATCCCTAGCTTTACATCTTCCATGACCACTCATACGCAAGGGTTTCCATCCTCAGCTTATGGTGCGTCTTCACACTCTCCTTGGGTTACACCTACGCATGGATTCCCATCTTCTGCTCACCGTGTTCCCATCCCACCTCCTTGGGTTCCTCATGTGGCTACCATGCCCAATCAACCCATCCCTACCTATGGATCCACCTTGCACACTACATGCATGCCTGGTGGGCACTCTAGGGCCCATTCCCAAGTGTACTCCACTCCCCCATCCTACCCACACTACACTTTTTCACACGATCCATCTCCGAGCACTACCACTTCTGTTGCAACGACCAAGAATGCCTCCACAGATAAGACATGTTTTAACGGGTCAAATTTCACCACTTGGTCTAATTTCATGCAACAAGTGCTTGAGTCTCAAGGTCTTTGGGACCTCGTCATTGGTCTAGAGCCTCTGCCGGACCCTCGACTAGCTCACCCGTCAATGGAGAGCCCGCAATGCCACAGCCAATGTTGAGCTGATGCAGGGATTGCTTCCTGAGTTTCACTCTCAGTTGTAGCACTTCCTGCTCGCGTCAGAGCGTTGGAGTCACCTTCTTGACCGCTATGCAGCTCATGATCATACTCGGCACATCAATCTCGACTTTGAGCTTCAAGAGTTCTCTATTAAGGAAGGGGATGATCTAAAAGTCAAGCTGGCTGAATATAGGCGGTTACTTGCTGAGTTCGCCACTACTGGCTCTCCAAAGTGAGATGACGATCAAGTTACATTCTTCTTGAATAAGTTGCCCGACAAGTACTTCAATTTCATTCAACACATCATCTCCCAACCTAGATTGCCAACCTTCTACACGTTTAAGTTCCAGTTCTTGCGTTAAGCGAGGCTATATAATCAAGTCCACAAAAAATCCTCATCACATCCTTATTCAGAGCAAAGGGGATTGGTTGCCTCTTCTTCGGGAGGGACAACCACTAGTGGCAAGAACTCGCTAGATGCGAAGGCAAGCCAATCAAAGGGTGACTCCTCTTTCTCAAATGGAACCAAAGAATCTAGATCTATCTGGCAGCAACTCCCTAAGAAAAACTGGTTTTGCACACATTGCCAGAAAGCAGGCCATGTGGACGAGGAGTGTCGCTCCAAGGCCTAAGGTCTTCCACCTGAAAAGCCTCAGCAGACCGCTGCGACTACATAGTCTAGCGGGGCTACACCCTCCGCTCCTGCTTCATCTGCTCCTTCAGCACCCATTGTTGTTGATGTTACACATGTGGCTCGAGTACAGCCTTAGCAACCCATCTCTTTCACTACCCCTAAGGGATTGGCTAATTCGTCTGCAGGTTCCGATCCCGTTGCACTTCATGCATCCATCTCACCTTACTCTCAACCTCATCAGGCGTTCCCTTGGCAAAGCCCTGCTACTGGACATACGTGATGGTAGCCACCTTCTTTGACTCGCATGCCTCTAGGTCCTTTCGGATACCCTAGGTCAATCTAGCAATCATTTTTCGCACTCTTATAGTCAGGCCCATAGGATTCATTATCCTTAGTTTTTTCATTTTTTTGTCTTCCGCTGCATTTACTCACACACATACACATTCATTGCCTTGATTTTGAGTTAGATTTTCTTTCTGTTCTGTTTTGCTATGGAGCATCTCACCACTAACCTCTGTGTTTGCAGATTCTCATCTCTTTTGCAGGGTTTTACCTTTCAGTGTAGGGCTAACCTGCAGATTGCTTTGGTCCTCCCTGGACTAGAGACGTGGGGATGCATACCATTCCTTTCATGGTTTCATCATCCTAGGAGTGCTTGCTCTTCTTCCAGCATGGCGGTTTTCCCTCCCGAGGCGGATTGTGCAGCATCTCTCTCGATGCTGTCATGGCAGTGACTTCTACCTTGCTCTTCTAGTGGGGTGCCTCATCCACTTCATCTTCTTTCATTCCTTATGGTTCTCGGCACCATATGAAGACCAACATCACGCTCCTCTTCCTTCCTCGACATCTACATCCAGGTTGAGAAGGGGTTCCTACCCTTCTTGGTCTTCTACAGGCTTCAGCACTTTGTCTTCAACATCGACTTCTTCCCCTTGTTGTACCTTACCCTTTGCATTGCATGATTACATCATCCTTGTACTAGGGCGCTTGGGCAAGTGAACAATTTCTCCACGAGGAACACTGTCCAAGTGGCACCTACAGCATGAGCAGTCTTCAACATGTAGCATACTTTGCATCTCATTGTGCAGAGCACCACTTGCACAAATCCTAAGTTGTTTCCACCCGTGGCTGTTGTTACAACACCACCATCCTTCTTCATCACGTGGATACTTCATCACCTATTTTTCCTCATCATCGACACCCTGAGTGGATGGGTTAGCTTGTATTGTTTTGTGATGTGTTGGGTGTACCCTCCCTACTCCCGTCTTCTGGGTCACTTTTACTCAATCAACTGCATCCCATCAAATTTACTTCACTTATTCAAAATAAAAAATAAAAAATTCATGTAGTTCTATCCGCCTTTGTAGGGCTTGGTAGGCCACAAGGCAGCCGACGTGCACCCTTTGTCCGATGCCCTGTCCTCTCTGGGGTGACTACTTGGATTCCCTTGGTAAGATAACCATCGCCTTTGTAGTCTTGGTAAGCCACTAGGCAGCCGACGTGTACCCTTTGTCCAATGCCTTGGTTGCTTTGGGGTGGGACGCCTTGGGATACATAAACATTGCAATGGTTGGCCTAACCTTTTAGCTCAGTTTTGGGCCTGAGAGGGGGTGTTGAGCTAAAATATTCATTACTTGCTGATTAGCCTCTTAAACAGCCCAAAACACACTAAAAATGCTCTTTTAGAGTAAAATCCTAAAACGGGGAGCAGTTTGAGAGAGTTCAGTGGAAACCCTAAAACGGGGAGCGGTTCGAGAGAGTTTAGTGGAAACCCTAATTTTTGGGGCGCCCTTCCACATCTATAAATAGACAGGCTGTCCCCATTCAGTGATCATCCTTGTTTGCAGGTTACACCAGCCCACACACCCTTTGCTGCTGTTGGCGCCCAATTTCCAGCCTGCAGCCTGCCTCCATCTGCTGTCCAGCCGTTATCGACTGCAGCCACATTATCTTCAGCCTATCCATTGCTGTAGGCGACAACTCTCAGCTGCTAGCGATTGCTCCAGACTATCCCAGACTGTTGTTCAGCCTGCTGTCCATCATCTCCAAGGTCAGCCAGCTTGCGTTTTCAGCATTGCAGGCCCTGACACTCTCAGACACTGTTTCAGCCTGTTGTTTACAGCAGACTGTGCACAGTTTCCAGCCTCTGATCAGTGGTACACTGCAGCACTTATCAGTTTTCAGCCTCCAAACTATCGCGTTTTGGTGACCAGCCTGCTGCCATTCACTATTCAGCACTCCTACACTCCGACTGGTGGTCACAGACTTGGGATCCGTCTTCAGTGGATGTCACACTCCAACATTGCTCTGCCCTTGAGCACATTTTACACTCTGACATTCATTTACAGCATTCATTCACTTCAGAGTTGTGTTCTCTCTCTCCCTTCTTCTATTTGTGTTTGAGTTTTGAGTTTTGCGTTTAGGGTTTGAGTTTTTCCCTTTTTGTGTCTGTGTTTGTCTCTTTGTGTTTCTGTCGTGGTCGTACACTCTATGTGTCCTCAATGCAAACACTAGCAGTTTCCTTCACACCCACCATCAAAATAGATGCCCCATGGACGATACAGCCTCAACAAGCAAGTCTAGGGTAGTAGTCACCAATGCTTATGGAGGAGAGGAGCCACAACCCCCGCACATTCAAGAAATCCCTAGTGGAAGCGAAGAGAGCCTAGACTACCCAAGGGTGGGGATAGTTGGTGCTCATTCCCAATGCATGACAGCCCGTGTAGCAACAGTACAACACTTATACCTCAAAGGTAGAGTGAGTGAAGGGGATCAAGCCATCATGGTAGACACAGGAGCCACCCACAACTTTATCACCCTGGATTGTGCAGCCAAATATGGACTCAAATTGTCTAAGGCCCCAGAAGGATTAACAATAACCTTTGCACAAGGAGAAGCCAAGGAAGTCAAACAGGTCTTTGCAATGCAAGTAGAAGCAAGAAAATGGAAGGCCAAACTCAACTTCTTAGTCATTCCCATGGATGATTTTGAAGTCATTTTAGGCGTAGAGTTCTATGACAAGTATGTCATTGCAATGCTTGGAAAAGGAGTTAATGAAATGCTACTAGATATGCAAGGAGAAGGAGTTAGAGTACCCTGTGAAAGAATGCAACTCCCAGGCAGGACATCAATCAAAGTGCAGATGAAGGAGAACAAGCCTGGAGTCTCATGCCAAACGGCAAAGCCAGTACCTAACAAATCAGGAGCACCAACCCAAGCACCGCCTCAACAAGTTACCCATATTAGGCCTCACATCATGACTTGCAGAGCCAAACAAGTGGAGAAATCAATGAAGCAGGGAGACTTGGTGTATTTATGTATGATTTGGCCCATTAAGCAGGAAGTCACCGAGAAGCCCAAACCACAAGTTGGCAACAGAGAAGTGGAACCAATACTTGAGGAATATAAGGATGTGATGCCAGCTAAACTACCCAAAGGCCTACCACACCCAAAAGAGAGGTAGACCACAAGATCAAGCTAATCCCAGGGGCAGTCCCACCAGCTAGACCCCCCTACCATATGAATCACACTAAACTCATGGAGTTGAAGAAGCAGTTACATGAATTGGAAGAGCAAGGATTCATCCGACCCAGTAAGTTCCTGTTCGGTGCCCTAGTGTTGTTTGTCAAGAAGAAGAATGGGAAACTTAATAAGATCACCATCAAGAACAAGTATCCCATGCCCTTAGTGGAAGACCTATTAGATAGACTGCATGGAGCCAAGTACTTCAATCATATAGACCTTAGGTCCCGATACTGTCCATATAGCCGAAGAAGACATTCCCAAAATAGCCTTCCGTACCTGATATGGAAGCTTTGAGTGGCTCACAGTAGGGTTTGGATTGAATAATGGGCCACTAGCTAGGCACATTTTGTGGCCTAATGGATGGAGTCTTCCAGCCTCAAATAGATGTCTTTATCATTACCTACATAGATAATCTCCTAGTGTATAGTAAAACCCTAGAGGAACACAAAAAACACTTACGCCTAGTTTTTGAGAAGCAACAGAGACAACACAGACTATATGCCAAACCTGAAAAATGTGAGTTTACAGTGAAGGAGTTAGAATTCCTAGATCGGTCTCATCGTAGGCGAGGCAGGTATCAAAGCAGACCCCAAGAAAGTAGAAGCAGTGAAGAATTGGCCTATATTAAAGACCGTGAGGGAAGTTCAAGATTTCCTATGGTTCACGGTGTTTTATAGAAGATTCATCAAGGATTATAGCATGCTAACCGTGCCACAATCCCAACTCACCAAAGGAGATGGAAATTTCACATGGAAAAGTGAGCAACAGGTTGCTTTTGAGCTAATGAAAAAATGTATGAGTCAAACCCCCGTACTCAAAGTGCCAAACTTTACCAAGCTTTTCAAAATCTCCACAGATGCATCGGATTGTTCACAAATGCAAAGACCAAATGGAGCACAGACAAGAAGGAGAGGAGATGCTCGCAATGATTCAATCACTTAGAAAATGGAAGCATTATGTTCAAGACAAACACAAAGTGGTCTTCACAAACAACATACCACTCAAATACTTCCAATCCCAGCCAAAGTTGTCTGCCAAACAAGCCCGATAGCTCGACTTCCTAGCCGACTTCAACTTGGAGATTAAACACAAGCCACGCTCCACCAACAAAATAGCTGATGCTCTAAGTCACAAGGCTGATTTGAAAGTTGTCAATGTGGTTAGTAGCAATTTCCTTGAGTTAGTGAAAGAGGCTTTGGAATATGACCAAGAAATGCACAAGATTATAGAAAAAGTGAGAGCTGACAGAACGTCTCATGGCATGTATATCCTAAAGAAGGGAATTCTGTTTGTAGGCAAAAGATTGTACATCCCTAACAGTGTGGAGCTGAAGAAGGTCATATTAAATGAAGTACATGATGGGAAATTAGGTGGGAATAAGGGACAAAGAAAGACCTTGAAAGCTCTCAGGAAACAGTTCTTTTGGCCAAACATGAAGGAAGAAATCATAGACTATATCAAGACTTGTCCTATTTGTCAACTAATAAAGGCACCACACTCCAAGCTAGCAGGATTACTTCAACCGATGCCAATACCCAGCCGGCCATGGCAAGTCATTAGCATGGATTTTATTATGGAGCTCCCAGAATCCCATGGTTACACCATCTTTGTAGTGGTGGACTATTTCTCCAAGCAAGCCCACTTCATACCTGCTAAGCCACCATTGAATGCCAAGGAGGTAGCCCACATTTTCTTCACGCATGTGTTCAAAACTGCATGGCTTACCCTTAACCATCGTATCAGATAGAGATGGTAGATTCATGAGTGATATGTGGAAGGAACTCTTTAAGACTCTAGAAACAGGCTTGCGAACATGGCAATGAGGCCTTCGCCACCTGGCTCAAGGAGAATCCCAACAATTCTTCCAATATACCTTAAGTCGTCACTTGACTTATCATAGGTCTAGTAACACCTCCACTCCTCAAATGTAATTGAGTTGAGGGCGGATCAGCATGGTAACACGAATAAATCAAGCAACAAAGGAGTCTAGTTGGACAGACACTGACCAACTTGATAGGAAAAGTTGTGGTAAGACCCCCAAGTCGTAGTGCAACAAACACTGACCAGTCTGATAGTAAAGGTTGCATTAAGACCCCACTAATGTGCCAAGTCCTAGACCGGTAGACACTGGCCAGCTTATTAGAAGCAGCTATGCTAAAACCCCGGAATGAGTCAATAAGCTCTACCCTTAGATTGCTAAGAACAGCAATCCAGTAACTAGGAGTGAGTGTAAGGGCTTTGTAGCTATACCATGGCGTTGCTACCAAAAACACCTATATAGGGAGTAGTAGTGACTGTGAGCCTTGCCTGGTTTCCACTCTATGTGTGATTTCCCTATACCCAGTGGTGAACCCTCATGTGTGCGGCGTCACGAGGGTGTAGTCCTGGGATGTGCCTATGTTGTACCTTTTCTTTCATTGAATAATACAATAGTATACCTTGCTCTCACATATCGTGCTACCTTTCTATGCCATGTTGAATGAGTGATCGAGTGCAAGTGCATCACCTTCGCGGGTGTGTGGGGGGGCGATGTCGCTATTTGTATGGTTCATCAATAACTACTGTGAATGCATGCACATGGTTCATTGATGACTACTTCAATATATGCACATGGTTTATGGAGGATTGGACGCACATTCAATATGAACCGCCTGTATTATCAGATGCTGTGCCATGCACATGTTCTCTCCTGATCTGGCTACCATGGTAGAAGAAACATGTTTGCAGTCTAGCAATGCAAATCTGTGTTGCGAGAAAAGGTTGTAGTAAGGTAATTGATGATACATATTTCAGAAAGTTGAGAGAGAGAGAGAGAAAAGAGGTGATGGACGGAGCATGAGAAATCATGGAAGATCAGCAATGAGATCCCTTCTGCTCAATGTTAAGCTAATGGTTGTAGTATACTGCACCAACCCAGCCACATAAGAAAAAGTTCCTACGAAAGTAGCAAAACTGGATTAATGTGAGTGGCCTTCAGAACAACAATCAAAACCAGCCATGGACCATTGTGCTTGCATACATTACTAAACAGGATGCTCCAAAGAAGGGTGGACATTCAGAATATTGCAAGAATTTGGAAGACCTCAAAATCATTAGTATAAGAAGAAAATATTTAATACTGAGTTTTCATAATCAGTAGTATTGCGAATCATACTATCTTACCCAGTGAAGGTCAGCATAAGAGCGCTCATCAACAAAAAGCCTCAGCATGAAAGCCTCATTATCTGTTAAGGAAAACATTATACATGATTATCATGACAAAATTCACTTCCAATGATAAGCTTTTCAGAGAACAATGGAGCTTCTTTCCCTCCTCCAGAGCATTCTCCCTTCACTTCTTTCTCTCTACTAATGTAACAATCCAAGGTCAAATTTCTAATTTACCTCAGTTTGTAATTATATGAAAAACACACAAGATTAGGACACAAGTAACAAAAAAGAAATGTGCACACAACTCAACCATGAGATAAGCAACTCTAGAGTGTATTTTTATGCAGTACTAAATATCACCATGCAACACATCCTCAATGGCCATATCACCAGCAGTCCATGGGACCAGTGCATTTTAAGACCTCAGAAAATTTATTGATTCTCTTGCTGCCAGTTCTCTAGAATTCCAGACACAAATTCAGATATACACTGACCCCCACACCCCCCCACCCTATAGATCAATGATACATCACATGTATAAGAGAGATGTAAAAGAATGGCTCAGAGAAAGCCAATCATATAATGCCAAACCATATGCGACTCTAAATGGAAGAAGGTGCTGAAATCCCCAAGTATGAAAACCACCTCTAGTCTCAGCAGTCCCCTGAAAGAGAGTGAATAATCTCTGCCCAAATCCTAGAACGAGTCTCTGCAGTAAGTATGCATGATTAAATTTCACAGTCCAAATGAACCAATGCTATCAATCAGCTCCCATTTATAAAGGTGCCCCTCAGTCCATTCTGCTTGCCGAAAGTTTAGTTTGGGAATCATGCTCAAGTATTGACCAGAAATGATGAGGACTGACTCCCCTGAAAATCCTGTTATCCACTAACTTAGTCTCAGTTGTACAACGGAAGACCATCTTGAGGGCTCTCCTCCACACTGGTCCTCAAGAAATACCACAAGCACTATCTTTGTGTCTACTCTAGTGTTCCACATCTAACACAAGCTACTAGGAACCTGCTGTATGCCAACTCTCAAGCTCCAACCACAGGAAAAATCAAATGTTCCTGAGTTGAAGCTATCATCCAACCTCCTCCAAAAGTCAGCTAAGAAAGGTGAAGAAATGCCCTTCCTAAGCCAATGCTCAGTAGAAGCTAACACCACTATGATCCTGCTCATCTAAATCCACCCGAACCTGGTGGCATATCCAGAAAATTAAATGTCACAAGGTCCATCTAGAAAGGGAGCCCTCCATACCATATCTTCTCTAGGTCCCCCTATTATCTTTGTTAAGGCCTCCTCTACTAAGCCTGATATCTCCATTCATCCACCATGCAAGTAGTTTGGCCTAGATCTATGTACCATCTACTATCAGAATGAGCCTCTACTCTAATTCTCTAGCATGAGCAACCTTTGAACTCTTACCGACCCAAGTCCTCTCTCGTAAGTCTGTTGTCCTCCACTGGGAAGGTGAAAACTCTCCCTTTGCTAGTCACAATCACTCAAAGTAAGATGTCTCCCAAGTAAAAGAAAGCTATCTAAGTCTAAAAGGCATATGTGGCTTTCCTCCACTCAAAGGAAACTCCCTCTATCAAAGTTTCCCTGAGGCCTTGAAGTTTTTATCTCTGAGTTCTTATGGTAAATCTAAAAAAGCAAGCCACTTTCCCACTGTACTAGCAACATATGTAGGAAATCTCACCCCAAGAAAGAGTGTCAAGGCTAACTTGGAAGGCCAAATGAATTTAACCTAGAATCTCCTCCCAAGATCCCTATCCTCAATCTTCTAGAAGATATAGCGGTCCTCCAAGAGTAGGGGTAATGAACCTTAATTAAATGAGGGTCAACACATGTAGAGGATCAGTATTGATTTGGATTCGAGGTACAATGAAAAGCGAGAGTTTTTTCTTTTGTTTTTGAGAAGGGGGGGGAGGGGGTGTGTGTGTTGCAAAACAGCATGCAATTGATTGTGATTGCAAACACAACAAGATAAGGACAACCCACTTATTTTCCATCTCAATGAGAGGAGGTAGAGGTAGGAGAGAAGAGCTGGCCAACCTCAGTGGGGTTTTATCCCTTTTTTCGAGATACTGGCACTATTGAAATTGCCATCATAGTTTCTATTTGAGAGGAGCAGCAATAGCCCTTGAATTAATGAATCAAGAACTTATGGTATGAGCTCAAATGAAGTGCCTTTGCTGGCGGCTGTTATAGATGT
The DNA here is from genome assembly GCF_053477565.2 of Lygodium microphyllum. Lineage (NCBI taxonomy): Eukaryota > Viridiplantae > Streptophyta > Polypodiopsida > Schizaeales > Lygodiaceae > Lygodium > Lygodium microphyllum. The sequence goes on from NC_141146.1 coordinate 141,198,279, forward strand.
GGGCAATTAGGACATTTAGTTTCAAAGTGTCCCCTAGAAGAGGTTCATTACACTGTAACAACGTCTGGATGGGCCCATGAAAGGTACCCTATCAATAAATGACTAAGCAACCAAAGAGGTAGGTTTTGTAGGGAGTAACACAGAGTGTATACGGCAAACACTAAGAGAGAAGGAAAAATCAGAAACACAAGATGATGATGGACTGAAATAATGAAGTAAATCTAATACAAGGGTGTCGTAGCATGAAGGATGCCCTGGAGTAGGGAGATTGCTGAAGAAGCCTCTAAGGCTGCAACTGCAAGGATGATGAAGTGTCGCCTAGAGCAGGGAGACTGTTGTCGAAGAGGAGCCCCAACGCAAGGATGATGACAGGTGATGGACCCAAGCTGTCAAAACACAAAGTTCAATGGCCTCTGATCCTAACGCCAACTGGAGGTGGAGGTCATCACATGCTGAAGGAACCAACCAAACGCAAGATGCAAGCACTGGGGGTGATGTAGACTGATGAGGGTGACCTCCCAGACAACCAAATGCAAATGCTAGATGACATCTGTAGCGAGTGCACTGTCGCCTGATGAAGGAAGGGGAAGAAACCGACAAACGCAAGGTCCACCAGCATCTGGAGATCATGACACCACCTGAGAATGTGATGTCAAGTGGAAGAGGAGTAGCTAAGAAGTCAAACGCATGCTCTAGCTGCCTATGATGCTGATGCCAAAAGATGGAGGAAGATGCCAAGTGATCGGGATTGTCTACAAGCTGCAAATGCAAATCAAGGGACTATGTAGATGATGCCAAGTGAGTGGAGGCTGATGCCCAATTGGAAGAAGCTATAACCAAGCTCAAGATGCTAATGCCAGGCTGAGATGAGCTGTCGCCAGAGCGGAGAAGCTAATGCTAGCAAGATGGGCTCCAGACGCAAACCTAATATTGAAGGTGACAGGGCACCTGAAGAAGATGATGGAAGGAGAAAGGAGAGATGAAAGTCTTAGAAGTGAGAGAGTGTGATGAGTACAAGTGCAAGAATGAATGGGAGATGTTAAATATATAGGTATTAATAGTCTCAAGTCTCGCCCACTGAAATCTCTCAAATGGCACTCCAACACTCTCAGAAGACCCTAGAAAACCTTTTTTGGGCTGGAAACTAAAACCAAAAATGGGAATGCAAAAGGGGAGTTGTACGGAATGATACAGTTTCTCAACACCCCCTCTTAGGCCCAAAAAGGAGCACGAAAGAGGAGTGAGGGGAAGAGAAGAATATCCACCCTGTAATTCAAGAATGCCACTTGAAAGGAGACCTTTGAAGATAGTCAGGAAACCGAATGAGCAATAGAACCTGAAACACAACCTCGGGTAAGAAGCCACTAGCTCCGTTACACCATGCTAGAAGGAATACGAAGGCCTAGTCACAACGTCGTTGATAAAAATAAAGGGCCCTGATCAAAGATAGATCCGTTAGAGATTGGGTAGAAGAAGAGGAAAGCACTGCTTGAAAGAGAGCCACTCCTCAAAGGTAAATGGGGGTGAGGGAAGAACGACAAGAGTAGTAGAGTCCACCTCTGACACGAGAGGAGTAGGAGCCCCCTCGAAAGCCGAAGAGGAAGGAGATGTCCCCCTCTGAGGGCAAAGGAAAAGGATCCCCCTCTGTATCCCTCTCTAAGAGGGAGAGGGACTCCAACTCATGGCTCATGGACTCCAAGGTGTCTGACGATGAAGAAAGTACCGCCGGTCGTGCCGAAGAAGGTATCTAGGGCTCAAAAGGAGCAGAAGCCGAAGAGTGCTCAGAGGTGTCTTCTCGAACTTCAAGAGAAGAGGGTGGAGTAGAAGGAGAATCTGGATCAGCAAAGCGTGGAGAACAGTCACGAACGTTAGATGGAGTGGACTGTGGAGGAGATGTAGGCCGTGGTAGCCACTGGACCCGAAAATGGATGGGGGAAACCTCCACGCAGTGTGTTCGTCTCCAAGAGAACTTATCACCATGTGAGGTCTTAAAGCCTCCATCTGCTCGTGAGGACTTAGTGCACGTTAGATGTATCTTATTGCCTTGAGCATAGTAAGCTGAGAGTCGATGCAAAACAATCTTTGTGGCCCAAAAAGGAGAGGTAGCACAGGAAGTGCTTGGTGGAAGACGCATATACTCCATTGGGGTAGGGAGCAAAGGTCGATTGCCTCAACCCCAATATTCTATGCATCAATCTGAACCTATGGAAGGTCAAGCAAGTTTGTCTATGTCCTTAAATTCTTGGGACAGACTTCTAATACTAGAGGTACTTTCCATTCTTGGCCTAATGTATATCCTGAGAGAGCTCCGGATGGGCTGGCAAGGTGGATCTAATCCAAAAAGTTATGATGGAAATGGCAAAAAGTTGAAGCATGGAAATGAGCTTAATAGCTTGGAAGACCATGACACAAGTAGATTTCAGCTGATGCAAGTAGATTTCCAATTATGAAGATTGCACTATGGATTGTTAATGGAACTTAGCAAATTTAGCAATAGGGGATGTGTTGAATTGGCCTTGTAGGCAATTGGGATGTTGTTTGTGCTGTTGAGCATAAAAAACATTGGTTTGCAGTGCACCTTATGTTCGTAAGGATTCTGCCATTTTTCAATAACGGTGTTTTCTATCAATCCAGGGTTATATTTGCCATCACATCATTATTGCAACCTTCTTTGATTAGACGCAACATCTGTGTTACATTTCTCATTCTGGAAATCATGTTTGAGAATAAGTGTTTATGTTTGATAGGTATTAATGCTCTGAATTCTGCAAGGGACCATTGTCAATTATGGGCTCTACTCTTAAATGTCTTTGATTGGCTCGTTCTGGGTTTGGTGTTAGGAGACTTCAATAAGTGTGAACAAGCAGTTAATGGTACCATTGCCTGATTCTTTGACGGATGGTCCAAAGTGCAGAGCATGGGATGTATTTGATAAGCTATGTTTAAAACAAGATGTATGATCTCAGTAGCACCCCTCAGAGTCTGGGTATACTTACCATTCTGGACAGCCTAATGGCACCTGGGATTGTTTGGGATAAGATTTACGTGCGCCAAAAAGGCTTTTTCTTTCCAAAAGTAAGTAATGGCTGAGTGGAAAGACAACGTATTCTCTCCCATCAATACCCAATGGTGTTGGAAATGATGCATCGATCCATAGTCACTTTTAAATCTCTGTCGGGATATTTATTGTTGCGCTTCAATCAAATTCTCCTATAGTAAGATCAATTTTTTGACTGTATGCGAAAGAGGTGATTCTTCAATTCAGCAAACATGTACTTTCAAAGGGGTTAAATGCTTGGCCACTTTTCACTCCGAATGCTTGAAAATTGGTCCATGAGGATGGAGTGAGAGAGTGCACCCACTAGTCTGTGTATAGTGTATCTTTTACTCTGCCGAAATAAGTTTCACATAGGTAAACACCCCTCCCATGCCAAGCTTGATCATAGGTTTGTATGTGCCTTTTTATATGTGTGAATTGTATCCTTCCTAACGACATGCATGTACGGTCTGTAAGTCAACCAAGGGCCAAGGAGGGGCCAAGAGGCCAGAACAGTTACGGTATGTAAACTTAATAGATATAGTAGAAGCACAAGAGCTTCCATCAAGTATTGATGTTTTACAAACTTTGCATTCTACACCATGAACATGTTTATGGTGCATCTCCCTTTGGAGTCCCACACCTCCTCTAAAACTCTTAGCTCCTCCAGACTGAAATGTCCACAGGGGTCTGTAGGTTTGCAACTTAAGTCAGTCAGTCAGCCTCGAGATGATAGGAGGTCAAGAAAAAGTTCCCATATTCTCAAAAAGGGCTCTCCAAAGGCATGCATGGGGAAAGCCCACATCCATCTCAGGCACCCAGCATGACCTTGATTGTGGTCTTGCCAGAATTGTGATTGTTATTTCATGGTTCCTCGCCAATGTATTATGCAGGAAATTATCACATGGTTTGCAAGCAATTATTTCAACAGTTGATATCCCATAGTGATTGCATTAACTGTGTATAGTCTGACAAGGCATCTGTCATGACTTCTTTTCTGTGTCACAGTGTGTGATCTGTGCAGAAATGGAAGAGAGGTGAGAAATGCAGGAAAGTAACAAAGACTCTGCTGATGAGTCTTGACAAGAAAAGTGGCAGTGAACAAATAGTGCTTCCATATCATCAATCTGTATACTACAGGGAACCAGCTCCTTTTCATGAAAGCTTCAATTTCCTTCATCCTGTGAATCTCCAGACCTCCTAAGCAAGCTCACAATTCTGGTTCAGGACAGCTCCAGTGCTCTCTCTTGAGATATCACAATCAACTTGAGGGGATTAATAGAGATTGCGTATATGCAAGACACTATGTTGCCAAGCTGCTTCCTTTAGCCTGCTTTGAAGGTAACTTCCTGGCTCTTGATCCATTGAAAACAGACTCTCTTTTTCTCAGGTCATGCAAAGGACAGGCAACCCCTGCAAAACACCTTGCATAAGCCCGATACTAGAAACATGAACCAAGAAAGCTTCATAGCTTGTGGACGTCCCTGCAAGTTGGCCAATACAGAAAAGCCTTCAGTTTGTGAAGATACATCATCTTCATATCTGAGTCCACCCTTACAAACGACATGCCCAAGTATCTGCCTTTTATTTAAAATAAATCATTTTTTAATTTTCATATAAACAAATTCTGTTCGAATGCAAACGGTGATATAGCGGCTATTTTTTCCCCCTCCCCAGAGCAGCATTCTTCAACAAACCTTCTTTCTTATTACTCGATTGACTTGACTTGGGACACAGATTCCTTTGATCTTCTGTAAACTCGAAGACTAAAACAAAGACTCTTTTTTTAAAGTGAGGTACCTGAGAGGTTGTGCTCCAGAGCAAGTTTCCGAACATGTGCAGCCTTCCTTAAACCACTTTTAATCAGTTCCACTCGACTCAATGATGACCGGTCATCTTTCTTGAAAACCTGTGATTGGCAACAAATATATTTTCCTCTTAAGGTAAGCACAACAATACAAATAACAAAAGCATCCGATTCATGAAGACGTCTGAAAACATCTAAATCGTTGTATCTCAAAGGGAACTTCTGCACACACAAAAAAATATCCTATCTGTCCTGCCCAGTGGATGCAGACTAGGACTTGTAAAGCATGTGAATTGTTGAATGTCCGCACCGACCAGATGCTACTAGATTAGTCATAGGAATTTAACATTTAACAATCAAATGTGAGCGCCCAATCAAAGAATAATCAAGGTGGAACTCAAATGATTCCATGTATCGTACAAGGGAATGTTCATTAAGCAATGATACACTGATGAGCTTGATGTAACCACCATTTCTAAGACTCCGTGCTCTCTCTTTTCTTCTCGCTAGAGTTTGCTTTATTGTTCTTTAATTGATCTCGATTATGTCCATGAACACTATATGCACGCAATGTGTATAATGTTCCGTTCTCTAACAATTGCTTGTTTTTCTTCTTGTCCATGTGCAGAAAACTTGTCTTTTCTCTTGTGAAAGAAACACGGCAGCCATGCGTGTTTCTTCCTGTTTTGCGGCAGCCCCTCCCTTCAAGTTAGTCCAGCGTGTTGCTCCGTCAGACCTTCATCCTGCATGAGAAATGTCCTCTAGCACAGATTGACACACCTGCTCTCGCAATTCAGGCTTAGGAGCCAAAAGGCCAGTGAAGTGTGTCACTATATAATATACTTCCGTAACGTTTAATGACAAGTTGGCGTGGAGGCCGATTTTAATCCAGACAAAATAGTAAGAGGTTTGGCAACCTCAAAATACGTGTCTAATAAGGCCTCAAATTTGAAAGGATAATCGATATGTCGTGTGACAACTAAGTTTTTCTAAATATTTTAATGAGAAATAATGTGTTGTATATATTGATGAAATAATTTTATTTGAAAGTGTTTACATGAGCATGCACACCCTGAGCGCTGTGAGAGAGAGACAGAGAGAGAGAGAGAGAGAGATGTACCGGATCAGACGCGGCTAAGGCCGCCATCCGCTGAGACACCTCGAAGCTCCTCTTCCCTCCCCAGAACGCAACCTTCATCGACTCCACCTCGAATCCCGCCTTTTGCCGCTCCTCATTCAGGAGTGTGTTCTCCATGGCCGCATGCATCGATCGATACTTGCTTCTGCCTCTGTGGCTTTAGCTCTAACAAGAGAAAGAAACACAGAGAGAGAGAGTGAGAGAGAGAGAGAGAGAGAGAGAGAGGGGGGAGGGGGCGGGAGGGCGGGGGCCAGCGCTAGTAGTGGTTAGTGGTAGTGCATGTCAGTGAACCACTACGACTGAAAAACGTCAACGTGCTCGAAAAGGAGCCTTTTTGCGCATGTGGTGTCGCGAGTTCTTATGAGGGTGTGAGTCCCACTCCGTGTGACTTAGGGTGGGTTCACACTTGCCCGGTGGACAAAAGGGTGAAAAATCCCCTTTTCCACCCATCTACAAGGATTTCCCAAGAGTTGTCCACCATCTCATTCACGTTAGTGGTGGACAAGGAAAGGAGCCAAAGAGAAGATATGGCATGAAGGAGAAGTATCTGTGCTGGGCAGGCCAGAAGAGAGGAGCAAAAACTTGGCCATGACGTGTCAAAAAAGGCCCCTAATTTTTTTGGCCTTCCACCATGTGTGTGAACATACAATTTTCCATGCTGAAATCTGATTGGTCATCTGTATTTGGGATGCATGTTTGTCTGCCGGGTCTGAACCCACCCTTAAGAGAGTGTGTCACAGCCCTGTTCATGAAAAGCATTTTAATTTTTTGGTAGAAACACATATAAAAATTCTACCCTTTAACTCGCTCCAACGGAGGTCATAGCGCAGTGATTCAGATGTGGATCTCATGTAATGTCGGTACATGAGTTCAAGTCATGCACCCCGCTTCCCCAAAAGCACATCTATAAGCTCAATTTTTAACTCCAAATTTTGGAGAGATTCATTCAAAATTGAGTTGTGCCTTTAACATATCATCACATATCGTCTCTCATCAATCTTAGTCACAAAGGTTGTATATTGTGACATTTCATCGATCTTGGTCACAAAAGTTATGAATTGCAATGTTACATCCTCAACACAACTTTATATACCTTGCTTCATCGATCTTGGTCACAAAATTTGTGAATGGTAATGTTGTATCTTGTTTTTAGCTAAGATCTTTTCTATATATGAGCAGTGCCTTTTGTTGCATTATTAGCTTGGTTTGAAGTGTGAGTTTTCCAGCAATTTTGAGTTGTTTGCAATTGTTTGGGTCTTGGGTGGTGCTCTCTATCTCTTTTCTTTCCATCTTCACAATGCCAAAATTACAAATATTTGTTACTCTCTAAATTAATTATTATGTTAAAGTTTAAGATTTTAAACCTTTCTCTTTAAATTCTAAATGGTTTTTGAAAGTTTTTGCAATTCATCTCATATTAAATCTCGATTTTTATGAACATGGATTCCACTCTATCTACATTAGCATGATTATGTAGTGCTTGTTTTCATGTCACATAGCAATAGGCACAAGCTATAGCTCTCTCTTCTTACCTCAGATTTGAGGGGTGAAGTGCTATTTACTACTTATATTGCACATATGCTAGCTGCAATAGATCGACAATGGGTACAAAATTGGATAGTTGAGTCTGGCACATCTTTTTATGCAGCTCCAATAACAAGCGTGGATCGATCCATCTTGTAATAACTACATATGTGATATAGTTGGTGCACATGATGTGCAATTTGCTTTTTTGAATGGATCTACCTTTACTCTTTGAAATATATGTTGTCATGTGCCCAAGCTTAGTAAGAGCTTGATATTTATTAGTTATCGAAATGATCAGGGTCATTCTACTACTTTTGGGAGTTAGTCCTAGAAAGTCCACAAGGGATCATTTGTTGTTGCAAAAGGAGCCAAGTGTGGCACTTTGCATCCACTTCATGTATCCTTTGTCAAGAATCATGTAGCTGCAGTAATCGAGGAGCCAAATGTATCTTTGTGGTATCACCTATTAGGATATATATTTGAAAAAAGAATTGAAGTGCTATCTCATTTGGATTACTTGTCTTCTCTTGATTTTTTTATCTTTTTATCTCTAAGCATTGTATATTCAAAAAGCATGCATGTTCAGGCCATAAGAAATACTTAAACAAGAAAAAGAGTGAGCCACTTGACTTAATGTGCAATGTTATATGTGGATCAATACCTAAAAAGTCTATAGGGAGCATCCTATTTTGTCACATTCATTGATAATGCAACTAGAAAAGTATAGACTTTCACCACATGTAAGAAATATGATGCTTTGTTTTGTTTTCAGAAATTCACGGCACTATTAGAAAATCAATCTAGCAAGGGACTTAAGTGTCTCGGTATTGATAATGGTGGAGAAAATGAGTTGAGAATTTATCATGAAGCACGTGGGATGAAAAGGAAACTCACTACACTTGGTAATCCTACCCAAAATGGTGTTGTAAAGCATACGAGCAAGACTATTAACATATAGAGGATGTATAAGGAGGAGAGAAGGGCTCATCAACAATTCTTGAGGCACTTAGCTAATGAGTAGTTACATGACCTGCAAATGCAGACTGAGGAGTAAAACAAGGAAATGGAAGAGCTCAGAGAAAAGTTGCAAGATATGTTGAAATTCTACAAAAATAGGATAATAGTGTTTGTAAATTGTAGATCTCATAGCGCAAGGCATAGATAGTGGCTCTCACCAAAGAGTCTTTGGAAGCCCATAAGACTCAAGCATAGATGAAAGTAGCCTTCACAAGGCTACAAGACACAATTGGGATGAATCTGACTAGTGCAGTCAATCTGGTGGAGAAAATAGCTCATAGAGCTTATGAGAAAAAGTTGTAGTAAATGGCTTTGACTTGGCACATCCCCTTCACAAGGAATTCTAGTTCAAGCTTCATGCAACATCTTACAAATATGAGCTTTTATTACAATAGGAGCTCTATCAATTGGCCATATGCAAGCCATATGCATAATATCTTCCAGAAGCATAGATGATGTAGTAGCACTTAAAGCTTAATTGGACTTGCCACAAGTGCCTTGGCCAAGTTAAGAAATCACATTCCTCATACCCAACCAGATCCCATCAATTACATGACATTAGCTATAGTGATCAAGAGATGAGAGATGTTAGAATGGTACAACTAGAGTCCTTTGAATCAAGTGATATATAGCCTCAATCACTTGTGGAAGCATGTATTATAGTATAGTCTCCTGAAGGCATGGCACCTCCTTCTGATTATATGGATCCTTTAGATTTTGATGAACCTGAGGAGAGAGTTGAGGTAGAGTCATAGGAGTTATCATCGGTAACTAACTTTGTATATGTTACTCAAGGGCACTATGAAAGAATGTCACAAGTCCTTCACGCATCTACCCACAATGTGCTAAGCATCCAATTGACTTTGAAGGAGTAGAAGTATAAAGAGAAGATCTTGATGAGATCATCAAGAAGTACCATGAGAAACAAAAGATGGAGGAGACTATGATTTGACTCCAATGTCTACCAAGAAGCCAAATTCAAAAATCCCTTGCCACTCACTAGAGAGAGAGACAAGATAATTCACTTTTTAAGGTTGCTTACAAGATTCCCAAGGAGAAAATTTGAAGAGAGTATCTCATTAAGAAACCACAAGAGGTGTGGAAACTCTAGCTAGAATGGAGATATCCTAACCTTGAAGTAGATGAATTGGCCTATTATGCCTTTTGCTATTCAAATCAGAGGGTAGATGTGCTTGATTTCCATATACAAGAAGGCATAAAAATGACTATGACGTTGAGTAGTATAGTAGCTATAACTTTCCTAAAATTCCTAATGTCAATACTCCACATGTGAGCAAAACATATATCTTCCAATTATGGAATCAATTGTGACTATCCTTCAACACGTTCCTTACACAATTTAGAAACTATTAAGATATTGTGTTTATTATTACTTGTAATTATCTCCACCTAATCGTCAAGCTCTTGGAATACCCATTGACTCCTTATGAGGATGGTCTATCCCTCTCTTGTTTGATATTAACATAGGGATTGATCACATTACCATGGGGAGAGTTCATCGATAAGCTCTACTCTTTCCACCCTATCATGTAGCCTTGCTAAAGGATATGGTGGATAGCAGATTCACACAACATACTCATCTCTTCTCTTGAACAACCTATCACCTTGAGGTTTGCATTGAACAATAACCTTTCATTAATTAGGTCCCCAAGTGTGGGACAACACTTCAAGCTTCGACCCATCTCCTACTTGCACTTGTATGCACACAAATCATTATTTCAATCAGTTAGACACACTTCTCAGGGAAAGCACAAGTTGACTTGCAAGGTTGGTTTGAAAGACCATTCTCATCAACATTAGTGGCCTCTCATCAACCTTATTTCATGATCTCTTAGTATTCTCTAGCAGTACCATTAGTGATCCTTCATGTAGTTTTTATTAGTGGGACACGAGTTTCCACACATCATCTATCCTATGTGCTAGTCTTCATCGTCACTTTATCAACACCATGCATTGCTCCTCCATCAAGGCCATCCCTTCTTGGAGCTACTTCATCAACCATCCTAGCCTTCTACACCTACCTTTCACATGTATGTCATGGGATTGGCACTCATCTCAAAGGGAGATAACGTTAATAGCAAATGTGAAAGGCCACAATGAAAAGTAAAGTCAAAGTTGGTCTAAGTATTAGTGCTTTTTTGTATATTATTTTTTGGAGCGCTTCATCATATTGTTTTTAGAAACTTGTATTCAATCATTTACTAAATGGGCATTTGATAATCATGATTATATTATTTTCTGAGAGCAAAGATCACTATACTCATACACGTTGTGTTATCCACTATAGTTGTATTCATCGCACCCACGCCTATTGTGTGGGTTGTGCACATGAAAATGTGGTTGCAATAGTGTCGGCGGCTAGACTTAATTAGGTCAAAGGAATGATTGGCCTAGATCTCACAAAGTGGGTAAGATGCCCAAAAGAAAGTGCAAACCTATTTCATAGTTGCGAAAACCCTAAAATGCAAAAGGAATACAAATCCTAAAATATAAATAGGGCATCAACCTAGAGAAGGGGCTAGTCCTAACTTGAATTTCGATTAATATAAGGTTGGGATGCATCACTTGTATTTACCCTTTTAGTGTATCCATGCTATGGAAGCTCTATTAGTACAACTATTAAAGCTTTCCATTCCTTTCTTCTATTTGATCATCTTATCTCTATAGTTGAGAGAGAGAGAGAGAGAGAGAGAGAGAGAGAGAGAGAGAGAGAGAGAGAGAGAGAGAGTGTGTGTGTGTGTGTGTGTGTGTGTGTGTGTGTGTGGTATATTGAGTGAGGAACCTTGGATAGAGAAGCTCTACGTCTTCTTCTTGTTTTTCTTCTTCTTCTCCCCATTCATGGTAAGAGGGTTGAGTTTTGAGTTGTATGTGAGGTTGTGATTGTAAGAGATTGAGGGATTCACTGTGATGAAGCTCTTCTTCATCTTCTTTCTCTCATTCTTCAAGCTTTTGGACTACAATGTGAAAAGGCAAGTTGGTGAGTTTGCTACTACAACTTGAAGCTAATCTTGTGTTCTTGCTTTTTTAGGATAGGGAGAAGGATGCATGGTTAGTTAGAATGGAGTGTTGGGAAGACAAGTTGAGAGATTGTCACTAAAGTGAGTTGCAGCTTCTAAAAGAATAGGAGTTATCTAATGTCCTAGCTATTGTTCAATTAGCCTAACAAGAATGAAAAAGAAAAGGATGTTGAGCATGCTATCTAATACTAGTCCTAATCAAGGTTTCTAGACTGAGGCTATGGTGACTACTATATATATGATAAATAGGTTGGTCGATACTACTTTGTATGGTGGCATTCCTAAATAGGTATGGTTGGGCAAGAAACCCTCTTATGTTCACTTAAGAGTATTTTGCCATGAAGCTTATGTGCATGTACCAAAGGACAATGTAATAAGTTAGAGCCAAAATCAAATCTTTTAAGGCTATGGACATAATAATGGGATGGGTTATCATCTTTGGAGTCCAAAACATAGAAATAGTATTTGTAGTAATGATGTTATCTTCAATGAGAAGAAGGTGCATAAGCATACTCTTAAGGAAGTGGAAACAAGACATGTTACTTTCTAGAATGTACTGTCATTTATTATTTTGCCATGTAGGGCAAGTGCTAGTACACCAAGTATGTAGAAAGAGAACACACATTATGCTTCAACCAGTAAGCAAGAAATAAGGAGATTCATTGAGTAACAAGTTGCAAGCCTTATGGCACCTCAAGAAGAAAGAATGGAGGTTGAAATTTCCACTTCAAGTTAATTGATTTTGCCACACAAATCTACTTGAATCTCTCATTCTTTTGAGAGATTTAAACCTAGGGTTGACTCCATGATGTTGACAAATTCTAGGTAACTATCTTATTATAAAGAGGCCATGACTCATGATGAATGGTATAATAAGGTTATCTACAAGCTAAAAGAGATTCTTTATGTACTAAAGTAGACCCCATGTGAATGGTATAATAAGGTTCATGCCTTTATGCAGTCTCATGGCTACAAAAGAAATGAGACATACGATTACTTAAACATTAAAAAGGTTAAAGATGGCAGCTTGATAGTATTTATCCTTAATGTAGATGATATGCCAATATAGTTAGGAAAAACAAGCATAAGATTGATGCCATAAAGAAAAGGTTAGTGAAAACCTTTGAAATGAAGGATTTTGGACATGCAAATTGCATTCTTGGCATGCACATAATCAATGGATAGAACAAATATACTGCTTTTTTTGTCCCCAAAAGGATAATATTAATAAAGTATTACAATCTTTTAATATGGAGGGGAGAAGGCAATTAGTTCTTCATTGCCTCCATATGTGAAACTTAATGCTAATGATTCCTAAATCTGATGATATGTGAAACTCTGTGTTAATGATTCCTAAATTTGATCAGAAGAGGGACAAAATGGCCAAGGTTCCATATTCATCATGTATGTCCAGTCTTATGCATGTTCTGATTGCCACTCGCTTGGAAATTGATTTTGTAGTGGGATAAGTAGGTACATGTTAAATCTTGGCAAGAAGCATTGGGAAGCAATAAAAGGCAACTTCATGTACTTTAGTAGTATAAGACATATGTGCATATGCTTTGGGAGTAGAAATAGTGCTATATTTAGATACATAGACGCAAACTATGTAGGGAATGTTGATAGTAGAAAGTCAACCACAAGATGGTGTTGTATCATGAATGTCTCTTTTGCAAAAATGCATGGCATTATCTACTAGTAAACTTGAGTATATTTTAGCCATAAAGAAGATATGTCTTACTAATCTAGTGGGAGATTTTGGCCTTGGTGAAGACATACCATTGTTGCATAATGATAGGAAGAGCTATTGGAGCTGCAAGAAGACTAGAGATTATACAAAGTTGGAGAGAAAGAAAAGAAAGAAGAAAGTTATATTAACGTCTACAACACGCCAAGTTGGCCTATGAGACCAAAATGTTGCATACAAATGTCTGGGAGATTTCAAAAGTCCCAGTGAAGCTAACATTTATGCTATGTTGAACTAAATTGAGTAGGTACAAAATGATATCTGGACTAAATACAATCTAGAGGTACTCCTAGTGCGGTGTGGAACTGCTCCTAGGGTGTTCATCCTAAGATGTCCCGCATGGGTCGGTCTAGCATGGAGAGGCTAAAGCGGCGGGGCAGGGTCCTCCGATGGCAGCGTAGTATCCCTTGGACCAGTGTCTTCTGCGGGGACGGGGGCCGGCGGGGTGTGGGCGTCGGGCTTTACCTCTCGCTGTGGCTATTTCTAAGGTGGTCCCCTGGGGCCGGGGGGCCGGTTGGGCTGGTGGGGGCTCGGTGGTGGGGAGGGTAGCTGGTATTTGGTAGAAGTCGTTGAGAGAGAGAGAGAGAGAGAGAGAGAGAGAGAGAGAGAGAGAGAGAGAGAGAGAGAGAGAGAGAGAGAGAGAGAGAGAGAGAGAGAGAGAGAGAGAGAGAGAGAGAGAGAGATGTTTGTGATACCTCTAATAGCTCTCTTGTGAGCCGCACCATATTGTCTTATCACTCACATAATATATTATAAGATTAACACCTTGCAATGTGCAAACTTTTAGGAGCGAAAACTCTTGGTGAGAAAGTTTGTAGGGCCATCAAAAGTATGAACTTTGACAAGCCCAATTTGGTTGTCCTCAATCATCTTAGGAATGAAAAGATACCTTGCTTCTATGTGCTTGTTTTTTGCATGAAACATATGATTCTTTGCCAACATCATGGCACTCTAACTATCATTGTGCAACAATGGCATATCTTCATTGAAGCCCAAGTCTCCTACTAGACAAGTATGCCATATGGCTTCCTTGCACACATCTATGATGGCTGAAATATAGTCAAATTTAGTGGTAGAAAATACTAAACATTTTTGAAAAAAAGACATCCATGAGATTGCACTAGCATACAATGTAAAAACATATCATGTGGTTGACTTTCTATTGTGAACATTCCTTGAGTAGTTTGCATTTGTCTACCACCACTACTACTCTTCCCAAAGCATATGCGGATATATCTTATACCACTTAAGTACCTCAATTTTTCTTTTACTACTCTCCAATACTTTTTGCCAATATTTGGCATGTATCTATTTGCTACTCCTAGTATAAAAGCAATATCCAAGCAAGTGCCAAGCAAATGGTAATCATACCTTTTATGAAACTGTTCACACACGATGAATATGGAACCTTCACCATTTTATCCCTCTCCTCATCAGCTTTGGGACAATCAACAACACTAAGATTCACAAATAAAGACAATTGAATACTAATTATAATCCCTCCTCCATATAGAAACAATGTAACACTTTGCTAACATAATCATTTCGAGACATATAGAGCAATCTCTTTTTCCTATCCTTAATTGTGCACATGCCAAGAATATGATTTGCATGTTCCAAATTCTTCATTTTAAATATTTCGTTAACCTTTTCTTTAAGACATCAATGTCATACTTGTTTTTCCCATCTCATACTTGTTTTTTTAGTTATGGACATATCATACACATAAACATCCACATAAAAAATAAACATTATCAAGATGCCATCTTTAGCCTTTTTAGGGTGTAAGCAATGGTTTGTCTCACTTCTCTTGTAGCAACACGACTTCATAAAGGCATCATACTTATTGTGCTATTCCATGGGGCTTGCTTTAATTCATAAAGACTTTTTGAAGCTTGTAAACAAGCTTGTCTTTGCCGTATTCCACAGAATCCTGTGTTTGTTACATGTAGATGTCACCATGAAGATTATATAGGAATATTGTCTTGACATCCAATTACACAAGGTCCATGTCATCCTTAGCCACCAAGGTAAGCACAATTTGAAGAGTTATAAATTTCATCATAGATGAAAAGATCTCATCAATGTCCACACCTTTCTCTTGTATAAAACCTTTGGTTACTAACCTTGCCTTGTAATTTTGTTTAGTATCGCATTTTAACCTTCAACTAATAGATCCACTTGGATGCGGAAGAATTTTGGCCCTTCGAAAAAAGAACCAACTCCCAACTTTGATTCTTCATAATGAAATCCATTTTAGACTGCATAGCTAGCTCCCACTTAAGCTTATCATTACGAAACATGGCTTCTTTATAACAAGATGGCTCTCTACAATCTATCAATATCCCATAGTTAACCTTAGGTTCAAATCTCTCAAGGCAACAAGAGACACAAGTAGATTTGCATAGCACAATGGGCTAACTTGGAGTGTGAATTTTAGCCTCCACTATTTCTTCATGAGGCACCATAGGGCTCTCAACTTGCTACTTAATAAATCTCTTTGCTTTTGATCAAATCATGCCTATGGATAATCTTTCTACCTTTCGGATTCCAAAGGCAAGAACAAATCTTGCCACTCAATTTGTAATCCAAATTGGCACTTACAAATGTGCTTCACAACCATATACTCTTTAGTGGTCATAAGAGGGCTTCTTGCTCAACTATTACTCTTTAAGAATGTTGCTATTCAAAGTAGTATTAGGTGATCTATTTATCCAATGTATAATAGTTGGCCTAACCTTAGCCCAAAATCCTTAAGTAAGACTAGCATTAGATAGCATACTCAATATTCCTTTTTTTTTGTCCTATTCATATGCTTTACAACACCATTTTGGGCAAGATTACCACGTGCAATGAGTTTCATTTTTATCCCACATGCTTTATAAAATTTCTTAACTCATGAGAGATATATTATCCACCATCATTAGTTTTGAAATCCTTAATTCTCTTCCCATAATGTTTTTCTACAAGCACAAAAAAGAAAAAAGAAAAAAGAGACAAAGCTATATCTTTCCTACCCATAGTGAAAGCCCGCACGTTTTTAGTTGCATCGTCAATGAATGTGATAATATAAGGTGCCCTCCTATAAAATTTATATGCATAGTTCCGCATATAGCATTATGCACTAAGTCAAGCAATTGGCTCCTTTTTCTAATTTAAGTTTTTCTTATGGGCTGAATGGGCACTCTTTCCATATATACCATGCTCGCAAATAGAAAGATTTCAAATATCAAGAGAAGGCAAGTAACGAGATAACATTTCCATTCCTTCTCTATATATACATCCCAATTAATGATCCCGCCAAGATACATTCGACTACTTGGTTATTGTAATTATATGACTTTTTTACAAAAGATACATGAAGGGGATACAGAGTACTACAATTGGTTCCTTTAGCAACAATAATTGATCCCTTCTAGACTTTCCACAATTAACTCTCAAAATTAGAAGAGTATCCCAAGTCATCTAGCTAATCGATAGATATCAAGCTCTTAGTAAGCTTGGGCACATGGTATACATACCAAAGAGTAAAAGTAGATCCATACTAAAAAGTAAATTGCACATCGCCTACACAAACTATATCACATACGTAGTCATTAATATGGATTGATCCATGCCTACTAATGTCATATGGGCATAACCACTCCCTATGAGGAGTCACATAAAAAGATGTGCTAGAATCAAGTATCCAATCTTAAGCTAGTTGTCTATCTATTGCAACTAGTCTATATGTAGGAAGAGTAGAAGTATAGCACTTCATCATCATCATTATGCACAATCATTACATAGATTTCTTCCATCTTTACCTTCTTTTGTGACAGTATCCTTATCTTCGTTCTTATCATTTTTCTCTTTCATTTGTAAAAATATCTCTTTATATGACCTAGTTTACCATAGTGGAAGCATTTGATGTCTTTTGTGACTTAGATTTATTGTATGACCATCCACAATCTTGATTCTTATCTTTATATTGTTTTTTGCCTCTTTCTTCCTGGGTTGCTGATTCCTGACTATTTTTGCATTGACCCACGAATTTTCAATGTATCTCTTCATCCAATAAGCTGCCCATAAAATCATTAAACTTCAACTCACCATCTAGAGGTGAATTACTAATTGTTGTCCTAAAGAAATGATGAAGACATTTGTGTAAGATAATAAGTAACCACCACGTTACAATAATAAAAAAATTAACAAAAAAAATTGCACCACTAAACTCATAGAATTTTCGCAACACTTGCTCAATACAAATAGAGATAAAAGAAGATAGAAGATAACCATTCATTAGCAATAATGCAATATTACTATGCAAATGTTATTAAAAATTAGCTTATATGGTCAAAACATTATATTACTGCATAAATGCGTCCTCAAAGATATATCAACATAATAGCATCCAATTGTTTCAAAGTACATCAAAAGACTACTCTCCTTGAAAGTTAAGTAGTACATCAAATAACAGTATTCTTATAATCATAAATAGTTTCTCATAGATATAGCATCACAATAGCATCCAACTCTTTAGAAGTACATAAGAAGACTATTCTCTCTAAAACCATTGCAGTACATCAAAGAATAGTGTTTTTGCTCATTCACAAGCAAATAAGCATGGATGGTATGACAATACATGGAGCTCAAGAATCACTACAACATATACATCAAAGCCTCTTATCTAATAATACTTGTTACATACAACAATAGTAACAACAAACTCCAAATATATTGAAATCTATAATCTGTACCTATGTCAAACAACCTGTAACATCATGAAACTACTTATTTTTAGCAATCTTTTCATTGCTTACCAATGCCTAGCAATATATATATATTGTTTCTATAGTGGACATTATAAGCCTTGACCTATTTTCTAAGCTCCAAGCAACACGTGCAAAGTTATAGAAAAAGATAAAATAATATATGCAACACTTACAAGTTTTTTAAAAAAAATCAAAATAGTCTTAGATTTCTATCCAAAATGGGGGCCTTGAAGATTTTTACTAGTGCTAGCTAGAGACTCTCTTCCACTCTAATCCTAGTTATTGGAGCTACAAGGTGAATGGAGATTGCATGTATACACACACACACACACAAAGAAAAAGAGAGATAACACTATGTTTGTGATGTTTCTAATAGCTCTCTTGTGAGCACACTTTTTGTCTTATCACTCAAACAATAAAGAATGAGCATATACACATATAGTTAGGGCTAGTGAGTAAAATGGCAGCTAGCCACATTGGCCTTTATCCCAACAAGAGTGCCTTCATATTGGCAAAGAATCTTATGTTCCATGCAAAAGCTAAGCACATAGAAGTGAGATATCACTTCATTCATGAGGTGGTTGAGGACAAGTAAGTTGGGCTTTTCAAAGTTCATACTATTGCTAATAGTGAAGATTTTCTCTTGAACACTTTACCATCCAAAAGTTTGCACATTATAGGGATTTCATGGGAATTGGATAAGGATAACTCACATGTATTTACCAGAGACATTCTCTTACTCTTTTATCTCCCTTAGAGGCACATTGGCCTTTAAGTGGGAGATTGTTGGGATACAGGCCAATGTGGCTAGCCAACCATCTTACTCACTAACATTAACTATATATGTACAAACTTATTCAGTTGTGATAAGACACTAAGGTTCTCCTCACAAGAGATCTATCGGAGGCACCACAAACTTAGCTTCTTCTCTTTGTGTGTGTGTGCACATCTATGTGTGTATAATCGCCATTCTCCTTATAGCTCCAACACCCACATACATGCTCTCTTGCCCTCCCCCTCTCTCTCCACAAGTGCAAAAGAGAATAAGCTAGAAGCAAGACTAGGCTCTATCAAAATTGCAGACAAAAGAACGAGCTTTTCCATTCTCTTTCGGATTTTTATATATATGATTATATTGGGAACTCTGCCCTTTTTTTGGAGTTTCACTAGTCCTCCCCTGATTTATGCATGTACCTTTGGCTAATTGGACACCTCCTTTAGTATAATGTGAGTAGAAGCTCTATTCTCACAACTTATATGGAGCTAACTAATCTAACATGAAAATTTGTTACAATTTGCACGGGGGTGAGTCATCTCTCTTCAGGAAATATAAGTATAACCTTGATGTTTGTTGAAAAATTACAAGTGTCTAAATTTTTTTAATATTAGCAATGCATAGAAAGTCAATTCTCCCTTGGAGAAACTTCCAAGACTTGCACTTTTGTCTTTCTACTTTTGTGAAACCTCATAAAGGGAGGTGAACATTATCTTCCTCCTAGATGTGTGTCAATCCCATAGCATTAAGCACTAAGGGTAGATGCTTTATGTTGAGGATAGCCATGGTTTACTAGTCATATTGGAGGGGTTTTATTGTCTACATTGTTGTGGTAGGCGATGATTTGGAGAAGAGAGGAATGTCTTTCATGATCCTTAGTGCACTTGTAAATTAGTGGTGCACGCCTTGGGATGTATCTACCTTACAAAAATCTATCACAAAGAACCAAGTTTTGCTCTTAGAACTTGAGTCTATCCTCCTCCCTTCAAGCATTGAAATTAAAGACGAGAGGAAAATTGAAGAGGCCACATTTTTTAGGGCCATAATCCACTCCATGCTTGCATAGGTAAGGTAGCTGAGTGGGGTGTCCTCTTTCCAAGGCTATGGCACTAAATGCAATCCAAGCTTCATTGTTAGAGTCTGAAATATTCTTCCTCATCCACGCTACATATCCATACATTATTCTAGCCACCTCCAAAACTTTGCTTACCTAGTGGTCTTTTTGTTCTTGCTACCATGATCTTGGATCTTGCGCCTTGGTTGAACCATTTTTTCCCTAATGTTGCTCCCATTTTAATTCATTTTTTCATCACTGCCAGGAATAATATTGTTTCTAGTCTTTTAGGGATATCAAACATCAAGTCCACATGTACATTCTACATCTACCAATATTCAAGTATCGTGATTTTACCTTTCTAATTTTTGAGGGTGGGTTCCTTGCTCTCATGGAATGGCATGTTGCGTTGAGGGCACCAAATTTTCTCCTAACGTTTTCTAGTCTTTCTCTTTTAACACCATATTAAATATTTTTGGAATTTCCCAAGTCCCACTTTTAATGAATGTCTTATTTTTGTGAATGAAAGAGAGCATTATGTTTATTTTTGTCTTTAAAATGCACTTTTTATATTACAAATATGAGATTGCACATCTTGAGAGCTTATGTAATGAAGTGTAAGTTATGTGGCTATTAGGAGATTTGGATTTCACTCTATCTTTTCTTGCATACTAACAAAATGCAATGTTGTATGGTGGTGGAAACATCAAGGAGGCTTTGCTAGGATATACCTAGGAAATTTCCAAGTTTGATGTAAGAATAAAAGGATTTGAAGGAGTGCAGAGAGAATTTAGAATACAAGAGCCTCAAACATTATATGAAGATATGTTACCATGGCCAAATTTTATAATATTATGGATTTAAATATATTATAATATGAGTTTATTCTTTTAGATATAGCATCATTTAAAGTGACATGTATAAGTTTTATGAACCAAGACCTTAAAAGAGTCACCACTAAATACGTGTGGTTTAATAACTTGATTTGATACTATAGAAAAATAAGTTTCGATAGCTTATGATGTGATGGTTCTTTTTTTTGTATAAACCACCACACACAGGTACATTAAATAATTGCTCATCCCATTTGCATTTTTTGTATGTATATACATACATAAATGTCTTTTGTTCAAAAGTTCCATCTATCTTAACAATATATGGACAAGATGGATGTTGGCTTTAGCCAAAATCAACTAGCTTTATACTTTAAATAGCTAAATGAACTTTCATATCATCAAATGAAGATTTATATACCAAGCTAGAAGTTTATGATTTTTCTAAGATCAAAGATTTAACTTTGATCAATGGTTTGTGTTTCCAAAAAAAAAAGACACAAATTTTATTATTAATTAAGTGTTAGTTGTTAGCTAAGATATAAAGTATAAAATTTGACTTAAACCACTTTATAATAAATTTCAACAAAATTAACTATTGTTATTGAAATAATAAAAAACGTTAAGTAGATTCTCTCATTGATATTGGTGGCGTTTTAAAAACACCAAGGTAATTACATAAAACACTTTAAATTTCAAACAATCATATATTTCATAGCCATGCAAAAGCCCTTAATATAAGGGATATATTTATTATGGGGATCAAAATTAGTCCACATAGAGTCGTTCCCTTGTTATATCATGTATATTGGGAAAATACAACTTTTGTAGATTTTATATAAAATGTTTAGCTGCACTACCATTCATGAAATGCTTGTGATATGCTAACTAATGAGCTAGCTGCATTGCTTCCATATATTTCAAAGTATAAAACGTTTAGTTGCACTACCACTTATGAAATGTTTGTGATATTCTACTGATGAGCAAGTTGCATTGCTTCCATATCTTTCAAAGTAGAGTCTAAAGGAGTCTGCTTCAACTTGGATAATTGTGAGTTGTTCAATGTAAGAGACGGATGACGTGAGGCATTTGTTAAGGATGTTTGTATAATAGATGGTCTCTTGATATAAGAAGTGATTGAAGGTTGAATATATATTCTGTCTTTATCAATCATGTTCTCGTGTGGTACTGATGATAAAGATGAAATATCATCATTCTCTACTCTAGTCCATTCATCAATGACAACCTTGAATTATGCATACAATTCATGTCCATATTGAACTGACTCCTGTCCATATCGATCAAACTTAATGACTTCACGTGCATCATGGTATTTACTTAAGCAAGTAAAGTATGGTAGACGTTCTTTGATCAATATAGAATTTCCATGATCAATATCAAATGTTTCTAGATAAATGTAATTCTCAATAGGATCTGGACATCCTTTGTAAGAGCTATCATCTATGAGAATAGTCTTTGTATGCTGACAAACATCTCCATATCAATCTCATACATACTTCAAAGGCTTGAACATTGCTTCTACTCCCATGTTATCTGGCCTATATATGATTTTGAGTGGATGTCTATGACATTGTTCTTGGTCGCAAATCATGAAGAAAGATTACTTCCTTTTTGCATGAATCTCCAACCACTTAGTAATTTCCATGACATTCTTATGTAAAGATGCTGACCAAGCTCCCACTTGTAATCATGCAAATAAGGCTTCAAGAAACTCCATACATCCCAATTGAAGAACAAGCCATTACTTTTCCATTTGAAAACTTTGGAACATTTTAGACTTAGCAAATCATCATTTTGTACGAGAAGGCAATTGAGATCAAGTATTACACATAACTATGTTGCATTTCTTATCAAGGGCATATCAATCACACCATCATGCTCTACGATTGTTGAATCTATTATATATCCAACCATAGATAACCAAGTCTTGTGTAAAGTACTTGTAATAGAGGTTTTGACCATCCAGCTAAATCTTTTCCCATAAAGATCACAATGAATGTTTATCCTTGTTGTATGTATTTTGCTTAAGGTTTTGACTATCTAGCTAAATATTTTTCTATGAAGACCACAATGAACTTTTATCATTTTTGTCATTTGGAATACATAAAATAAAGGTTTCAATCATTTGAATATGCCCTTTTCTATGGGGACCACAAATAATTTTTATATTTGCTATGGTGTGGAATACAAACAATAGATTTTTGACCAAGTGACTAAATCTTTTCCTATATATATTATAAAGGATTTTAATCCTTGTTCTCATGTTGAGTAGATTTAGTACAAGTTTTGACCATATGCTATATCTTTTCCCAATGAGAACACATAAATAAGTTTTTGCTTACACAAAGAGGAGCTAATAAAAGAAAGTAAAGTCAAGGGTAACTAAAAATGATAGAATAATATTTTCTTCTTTAGTTTAGGGCATAGTTCATGAGAAATTTTATTTTTGGCCATATGATCAAATATATCCCTTTTATGTAAGATGTTTCTATTAAAGCTTTGTATAGGGGTGTTGGACTCATTCTATCTAATGTTTCAATGCTTTTTTCTTTTCAATGAAACTTGATACTTCATTATATCTAGCACTTTCATTACTATTTTTTTCTTTTTGAGAGGTGACAATATACAAATTATAAAATCTCCATTTTCTCACTTGTACAGGTATCATGAATAATGAATGTTATTTTGGAGAAACTATGAATCTATTAGTTAATCATGAGATTGTTGCGCTTGGGAGAGTGCATGCAATACATCAAAATGAGACATGCCATGGAGAAACACTTCAAGATGGATATATTTCAGTGGCTATTGATAAATGTCTAAATGTAGCAACATATTTGCCATTCCCAACAATTGATGCAATGAAGGTTCATGAAGTTGTATGTGGTTTTGCGAAATGGGGAAAGAAAGATGTAGTGGTTGTTTCAAACTCAATAAAAATTCATGACAAAGGATATGATTATGAATTAAACCATGTCCTACCTTCTGAGGATATTGATGTGCTTAGCATGCATGAAAGTTGGAGAGAACGTAGAGTGATACTGTGGACAAAAGGCAACACGATGTGTGTTGCGATAAGGGTTATATTATTGGCTTTTCCATATGATGTGATAAACTTTAAATTGCTAGGAGAAGAGGATGTTGGTGTGGTGGTAGATAAAGTTGTGGATCAAACCAAAGGAGCATATATAGGTGACAACCTCTACTGTGTCACTTTGAAAAGATGGCCTATTAAATAGGTCACCTTTGATTATGGAACATCACTACTACAATAGCAATCATACATGCAATTTATCTCTACAAATGCTTGTGCCAAAAACATGGAAGATACCAATGAAGATTTTGTTTCTGCAAAAAAAAACTTTTTTTTTCAAAAGAAATCATATTGTATTGTCAATAGAAAGCCTCAAAAATTTGCCCCTAAATGTGCAAACTTGAGAACTTCTATGGACTTCATTTCACAGGTTTCCACAATTGATTGTTGCCAAGAAAAGTGTTGTCAATTTGCTAATAGAGAAGCAATGCAACAATTACATAAATACTCTTGGGGATTGCAATTTGAAGACTGCACAAACTATGTTTATGACAAGTTTGAGTCATCATGCAAGATTGATCATGTGGGAACAAGGAAATACAACTTCATCTTCAATGGACAAATGGTATGTGGAAGGGTGTGGTATGAGATAAATGCGACATTGAAAGGTATTGGATGTAAGCAAATGAACAAATTCATTGTTTACAAGGTGTAGTTAATGAACAACTTCCACTAAAGCATCTTTTGGAAATAAAGCATGCTACATTTTACCCAATATGTAGCTTTCACAAATGTGTTTCCAAGTGCCTCAACCATAGGCAATGAAAACATCATATCAAATTTTTGCAAGCACAAAAAACTAGCAAAATTTAGATGACCAAAATGTGCATGCCAAAATGTGTGCATTTGAAACTACTTGTAAATCTGCAATTGCACATGCCATTCTTCCATATATTTTCCATGGTTATTGAGCTTATATATCCCATGTCATAGTGAACCATATGCAATAATTGTGTCACCACAAGAGAGACATGAACTATACATCTATTATCAATAACCTTCATAATCAAGCCAATGGCCTCAAGTGTAGAAACTAATAACAAATTCTTATTGATATTTGATACATACAAAGCATCCATAAGTATCATATTACTATGCTTAGGGGTAGACTCAAGAGAAGTGAACATAATGCGTAGAAAAACAATATACTTTGTGGGACTATTGTCAAAGTACCACAGATTTGAATCCACAACAAACATGCAAAAGTCATGTGAGGGACATGATCTTTTGCCTTACAAAACCAACAAAATAACTAGTCTCTTTGTTGCTTCTCATCCTTATCAACCTTCTTTATTTCAAAAGCATTCGCAAGTTTCCACTTATAAGCAAAAAAAAAAAAGCTTTTTCTTTACCTTTTAGACCATTGAGATTATTCTTCTCGCATCAAAATAAAGACCAACTCATCAAATACCAAAATATTTGTATTGTCGTTCATCCTTAAATGAAGAGTAGATGTAAAACTTTTGATAAGAATCAGCAAGACCATTGAGAGTTGTCTACACAACTGAACTATTTGGTAAAATCTCATCTATAGCAATCAACTAGTCCTTAAGATCTTTGATCATTGCTTAAAAAATGACCATAGAGTCATCTTCCTTCATATGTTCACTCTCTAATTATTTACATAGGTAAGCAACATGAGCCTCGTTTTTTCCTTGATACAAACATCCAAGTGTATCCCAAGCATCCTCAGTTGTCTTGCAATGACATGAGGCTTTGCATCCTTACCACCCTAATGAATCTGCTTAAGAGTAGGCGATCTTAGAACTCTAGCATTAATTAGAGCAAGGTTGGAACCTACTCAGCAACATATGTCTCTATTGTACTTGCAGCTTCTAAGACACCACCATACGTCTTTCAATTTTACACACATGTTCCAATGCCCCTTTGCAACCAACAAATGATGCATCATATAAGCCCTTAGTGGATAGTTGGTTCCATCCAACTTGTCCTCAATACCAATAGACAAAATATATCATTGTTGCCAGCCATGGCCATTGATTGTCCTTGAGGAAAAAGTTGCATGTATAAAGGGAAATATACACAAAACCAACATATACTATGTAGCACAATATGAAGGAGATTGTAAGGGCTCTTACATGAAGGATTGATTGACGTTGAAAATTTTGGACAAAAGGATGAAACAGCCTACATAGTACTAGTAGTAGCACAAACAAAGACCAAAATGAACTTGATCAAAAATCAAATTATGCAAAGACCTTATGGACATACTTGCAATATTTTTTAACCTGCAAACGCTCATCAATCTTGTCCCAATTTGAGAAATCAAGCTAAAGGTGTTTATGACTCTTCTCCAGAGTTCAAAGCCCACTTTGATACCAATCGTTGGATTTAGGGTTGCAAGAATACAACTGTACAGGTTAGAGAAGAAGAAGCTTAAGAGAGGACAACTCAACATGTATTGAGAAGTATCAAATAGATAAGATTTACAATACTAAGTATGCCCTAAAAGTAAATAGCATATATACAAGTCAAGGGAAAAGCCTCCTAAAGATAGAAAAAATGCCCCAACAATCCTAAGTGTTCACATATTGTATCAAAATATGGCAACAAGTTGGCATATTGATACCTATCTTCCTGTATGCAAATGATGTGCTATTAATTACAAACTCTTTCAAGGGCTTATATAGATACATGGATGCATTGCATGCATTTTGCATGGATAGAGGATTAATAGTGAACCTCCAAAGACTAAGATGATAGTTTTTAATACCACATAAGCTTGGGTGACTTGCATTATCCTGTCCCTTGCCATATGGATCCCCAATATGGGGCCCAAGTATTTGTAAAATAAAAATGGAAGAGTATTAAGAGACCACTAGTTAAGATGATAATCAGATCAAAGATTATAGCAACACATGTGACCATGGAAAGATTATTTGAGTTGATAACTTGTTTACAGAGGATATGTGAGCTCCCTAGATATAGATATTTGTGATTGGCATTGACTTGCTCAAAAAAATTAGACAAGATTGGAAATATGCATTTTTTGTATGCAAAGATGTGGTCATGGTTCATGACGCATAGATTAGAGATGGATGCACTCCCACCACTCTAATATAGTCTAGATTTCCATTACTTAGATCTCACTCATACCAAGTGCAATTGAGTTATCAAGTCAGATATTGTGAATTGTAATATAGCTTACATGGGTGCACCCCCTAGAGCCTCTTGACATGAAAATGACATGGTATTAGCACCATTTCTTGCACATGTTGGAAGAGGGGTCCATTCTTATATCAACATATATGCATGTCTAGCTCTCCCATGGAATATGTGGTGCTATTAATAAAATACAAACATCATTACATCAACTCAAGATTGAGATAGGGTAGTATATACATTAGAGGATGCACACATTTTCTAGCCATGCCACTAGGAGGTTGAGTATAAAAAGCACTTGGTTTTTAGATGTATTTATATTGTGAGATTAGAGGGAGATTTCATTGCCTTTTTGGAAAGGGTTTGGGCCTCTTTGTAGGGTGATGGAGTACAAGGGTTAGAGATGGCCAGGTTATTCTTATTGGAGCTCCAGATACATAGAGAGAAACTTTTGAGGAGTAGAACAAGAGAAAGGAAAAGTCGATGAGCAGTCAAGTTCTTACTACAAATTTCTTCAATGCTAGCTCTAGAACTAGCTTATTAAACACTACCACAACAACAACACTGCTACACCATCCTTGAGTAATAGTGGTAATAGACTAGGTAGCTACACTTTGTGCAAGACAATGCCCATCATTGTGCCCAAGATCCTTACCTTTGGTGGATTTGAGCCATCATCACTTGCCATCAAAGATGAGTACCTCCCTTGACCTCTTCTCAATGGACTCATTGTCTTAGACCACCCAATGGTAGATATTCTTACCTCAAGGAGAGTTGTATGTTTTTATAGAGTCCCAATCAAGGTGGCATCCTACAAGTTAGCTAAAGGATCATCAAGTGATTATTTTGTACATGATGGTAGCCTATACTTGTAGGTCATTAGGATTGTAAGCATCAACATAGGTAGTTGCTTTTCATATCCATTGTTGTTCTCAAGGTGAGACAATGTGGTCATTTATTTGTTTCATAGGCCATTTTGGATTTTTTGATATGTACGCATATCTCTATCTCCCTCACACACCCACATACACATATCTCCATATATTAGATTGAGAGAAGGTAATGATTCATAATGAAGGCTACTTGATTGATGTTGATTACTCATCATATGGAACTCCATGAAGTATCTAACCAAAATCTCAAATCTATTTTGCCCTTAAAGCCTACTTAATCATGTATGAGAGGAAATGAATAGTTTAGTAACTCCCCAACTTTTAGGGCTTCTTAACATTTGTTGACAATGTGTTCTCATAAGGGCAACACATGTCTAGAATTGCCAAACATGGAAGCCTCCATTTACCTATCAACTAGAAGACACGTACTTAATAGTATACATATATCTAAAAGATTTCTCAAATGGTAATATTTGAAAAAGATTTATTTATATGGTTTATGTCTAACTTATTATCAATATCATGATTCATCAAGTCTCATTCTTTACCATATAAAACACTACCTTCGTGTGAGTGCATGTGAGAAGCCGGTTTTTGGAGCGAGCTATTTTTGGCAACCTCCAATTTTGTTTCACATAGTCCACTTGATCCTCTTTTTCTTTTGGGCATATACCAAGTACCACTACTGCTTCTCCATTTCCACTACCACATCCACTACCATCCCTACCACTACCACCACCACCACCACCACCACTAGCACCACCACATCTACTCTCCCCCTCGTTGTTAGAACCACAACCAATTTTGTTCTCTCTCTCTCTCTCTCTCTCTCTCTCTCCTTATATGTTGGGGACCAAACACACTGACATCTCACTCCCCTCAATAACATTACCACTACTAGCACTGCCACTACCACCACCACATCTTACTCTCCCTCTCCTCATCACAACCACAACCAATCTTCCTCCTCCTCCTCCTCTCTCTCTCTCCTCATACATTGGGAACCACAACCATCGACATCTCATTCCCTTCAATAACATCTCTCTCTCTCTCTCTCTCTCTCTCTCTCTCTCTCTCTCTCTCTCTTGTGAGACCCACAATATACATCTCCCTCTCCGCCTCTCCCTCAATAACATGCACACACACACACACACACACACACTCTCTCTCTCTAACAACACATTAGTAGTTCTCTCTCCTTAACTGCTTTACATCACTACATTAAGCTTATGTGAATAATTTTAAAAAAAATATCATAATGTTAGTGGTTGAATTATATATACAAAAGACATATCTCACTCACGTATACATTCACATCCCCTCTCTCTCAATTATTTGCATGAATGTTATAATTACATCATGATATATCAGTACTTTAATTGTGCACACATGAGCAAAGTCAGATACACTTACACTTACACATCTCTCACACACACACACACACACACACACACACACACACACACACACACACACACACACAATGCATTAGTAGTTCTTTCTCCTTAACTTATTTACAATACTAGATTAAGCTTGTGTGCTTAGCTTTGATAATATTATCACAATGTTAATGGTTCACTTATGCATACATATAAGATATCACACTACATATATATTCACATCCCCTCTCTCTCCCTTCTTTGCACTCATCTTGTAATTACATATTGATGTGTTAGTACTTTAATCATGCACACTCAAGTAAACCACACACACATCCACTTCTACTTACACATTTCTCTCTCTCTTTCTCTTGCTCTCTCACTTCCTTATTTGATTAAGCTTACATATGGATTGAAGTTATGCATTTGTTTGTAATAGATCCTTGTAAGCAATTGCTTCACAATCTTTGTAAAATATAGCTCCATATTGCTTCATTACCTATAGTTGTTATTCCTTCTAAGAATTTTTCATTTTAAACTCCAAACTTCAACAATCAAATATTTTAATATAGTGATATATTTCACCTTGTACTGCATGAACTTACTACAAAATCTACAAAAAAAAAAAACTAAATCCACAAATGCATTTGCAAGTTAGTGAACTACTATGCACAAAGCAAATGAACATATGTGCTACAGACATTAAATATAAATCCATTTCTATTATTGTAGGGTGAAATGGGTGTTCTCTAACAAACTCCTAGACTCCTCCGTGAAAACCTGCTAGCTCAATCAAATAGGGAAGCATGTATTTCAAGAGGATGCTATTCATGGGATTTTCCTCTGTCAAATAGGGAAGCATATAATTGAAGAGGATGGTATCCATGGGATTTTCTTGAAATGTAGATGGACATATAAAGGAGTTAGGTGGGTTACATTGCATCTTCTTTATGCTATCATCCACAAATAGTATCATTGTAGAGCTAAAGTGTAGCCAATCAATATCATCAAAACATTTTAGAAATTGTGGCTTTACCTTGAATTCTTCCCAAAGAATGAGTTACGATAACAAATGCACTAAAGGTATCACTTTCTTATGATCATCCATAGTCTCCTTAGAAGAAGACATAAAAGTGCGATATATTCTAAAGAATATATG